>NW_021620966.1:1183961-1204764 GCF_004785775.1 Grammomys surdaster
ACAAGGAGGCAGGATTATTATATACAGATAAACAAGGAGGCAGGATTTATGTATACAGCTGGATGAAGGAGATAGGTTTAGCTACTCTTGGTAGGAGCAGTCTGCAGGGAAGCAATCTTCAGGCCATAAAAATGGGGTGCGGCATGCAGAAAGCTATGGTAGACATTTTCTGCACACATTATCAACATCAACACATGGACCAGAGGGAGGCTTTACCATTTCCCTCTGAGCCTCACGCCAGGGAAGTGGTGGGGGGAAGGCTTTGTCGTACCTTGAGAGTCTGAGGCTCTTGGGTCCTTGAGATGGCTGCACCTCTGTCAACAGCACACATTCAGGGTTCCCTCACCCCCAACACTCATGAGCTGAACATCTAAAATGACACCATTCATGCTTTCCTGTGATAACCACAGGACCATTTCCAGAAATGGACTTCCAAGCGTCTTCAGTTTGTTGCTTTATAGGGCAGGATCTTTCCTAGGCTGACCTCAGACTCACCATACTTCTGCCTTAGCATCCAAGTTCTGAGTGTCAAGCATGGCCTGAATAAGTTTAGAATAAGTCAGAGCCTTCTGCAGGGAGCTTTGTATCCCTGTGTTACTGCTTGCCATCTCTCTCTCTAGAGCTCGTAGTTATGTTTCTCAGTTTCATGTTCCTTGTATTGCCTCTGTATATCTATTTCTTACACTAGGCAGATGCTCTTTGGGAGCATGTACAGAATCTTCTTCTAGTTCTCTTTATTTTCTTTCCACGTTACTATTACCCCAGGGCTTTGCATGCAGTGGCTTCTGATCAGTGCCTGTTGAGTTGAGGTGACTGTTAGGCCAAGTGAGCTGAGCATGAAGACCTGGCTGAAACTCCTGCTTCCACTGACTTATGGCTCCAGGTGAGTGACTTAATCCTTGTCCTTCAGCCTACTTAACTGTGAAATGGGATGACGACATGTACTGCCATGGGATTGTTGTGAAGAAATAAAACCAAATGGAAAAATCCAGGCACAGCGTTTACACAGTACCTGGCACACATCTTAGATTCAGTCAACCGTGGGTGTTCTGGGACCTGTTTGTGTACTCGATAAGGCAGATGGCCACAGAGAGGAAAACAAGAGGTACTTTGGGAGACTTGGAGAATCAGGGACACTACTAAAGACCAGAGTTGTTAGTGTCCTAGGGGATGGTGGGACAGAGGTACACAAAAAGGAAGGAGGCATTTCAAGGAAAGTTCAGGAACATGGAGCAGCACCAGTAAAATGGGTGTAAGACTGCTTGAACAAGGGGGAAGAGGACTGGGCAAGGAGAGGAGTCTGGAGCAGTACCCCAGATGGTCAAGGTGAGAAAGAGGCCCGTGGAGGAGACTCATCATTCAAACTCAAGAAAATGACGGGGCACGGTGAGGACAAGGTCAGAGGGAAATCACAATGTAAAGTAGCTGTGGAAGGAGCAGTTTCTGCCTAGATCCAAAAGGAGAATCCAAAAGCCAAAAAATATGAATAATCCAGGCATCGGGCTCAAGGCAAGAGACAGCTGTTCTTTTACGGCTTGATGAGCACTTGACTAAGCCTCTCAGCCAGTTTAAGAAAGCACTTCGAGTGCAGTTTACACTGAGATGTCTCTTGATGGGGCATGGGGACTTCTGAAAACCCCTAACCAGGAGGAATCAAGAGCAGTAGAAGCCTAAGGGCATGAGAATCCTGGACACAGTCAGGGGAGAGTGAACCCTACTTATCTCAAGGGTTAGGGGGTGGGGTGAAGGGAGGACAGAAGAAAATTACCTTAGTATGGGGGAAGCCTCTTTCTGTAGTGCCCTGGGCCTCCTTAACAAGTCAAGAAGTGTCTTTTGTGAGAACCAATTATAATTTCTATACCCTGAATCAAAATTTTACTGGCACAGATAGTTTTATCTGTGAGACACTGGGATGGAGAGGCTAAGACAATATAAAAATAGCTGGCTGGGCTCATCTAATGCTCTGACTTCGTTCTTCATGGCTTCTTCAAGAGGTTTGCACAACCATTAACCATTCCTCAGGGATAGAACAGTCTCTTTTGGCCTTAGGATCTAAGTGAGATTATCCAGAGAATCTGCAGACTACCTTAAAAGATTATATATATATATATATACATATATATATATATGCACAGAAGTATCTAGAAAAACAAAAGTTTTTTTTTCACCCAGAGTATTGAAGCAGACAGATTCTCCCTGGGGATCCAAGTGGCTATGTTTAGTCATCTCTGATCAAGGCTGCCATGTAGTTTAATATTTTGCAGGTAGAGGAAAATGTGAGGCCAACCACTGGGTGTTCTCATGGGCAGAACTGGAAGCAGAAGGCATCACCTCATTCTACTGACCAGAATTCTTTCCAGAGAACACGATCACACAGGGAAAGGAAGTCTATCTGTGTGTCTGTCAAGATGGCAGTGGACACTGGCCAGTTAGCAACCTTTGCCATAAGTCTAAAGCATGCAGGTGATTGCAAAGGGGCAACAGGGAACTAGACAGATTGACGAGTCAAGAAAAGCTTGGGTTCCACCCTCCCTAGTATCCCTAGCAGCACCTACTTCTTTGCTACAGGACAAGGGTATCCTGAAAGGAAAACATGGTAGGAAGGAACAGGTGAGATTCACAGTAGAAAGCTCCCTGAACTGGGAGGCTCTTGGCCTGGGTGCTCTGGAGGTCTAGAGCATGTGCCAAAGAGAGGGTGAGGGCCTTATCACCCTGGGAAAGCTTTGGACTCAGGTCGGAAAGGCTCCAAGAAGCTTAGAGCCAACTCAGGTCACCAGGTAGGAAAGAAAGCAGAGACTCGTAATCCACACTGCAGTGCCCAGGTGGTTCTCCTGTCAGTCACCTGTGTGGGAAGGACTATAGGGCTAGGGCAAAAGGGTCCAAAGAAAGGAGGAGTGCTATATGGGAGAAAAGAGAAGTAGCCAGCAATGAAGTCCATTCTACACATGATGCAAGAGACATTGGTTTAGGTGTGTTTTTTCATTTGGAGTGTTGCAGATCTATTGAATAGCACTTCCTGCTGTGATAGGAATGCTCTTTATGTATACTGCCCAATATGGAAGCCATTAGCCACCTGTGGCTATGGAGCACCTTAGGTGTGGCTAGAGTGACTTGGGAAATGAATTATGCCATGCTTCATTTTAATTAAGGTAAACCCAGATAGCCGTCTGTGGCTAGTGATTGTTGGACTGGACAGAACAGACACACTCTGGAAGCCCCATGGAAGGAGGGTAACAGATTCTCATCCTTTCCCTGCCATTGTTCTTGGCCTACAGCTCCCAGAGCTCAGCCCAATAGGAAAGCCTTGGTAGATTGGAGTCTAGCTTTATCCTCAGGTTTTGGCATGCTTTGGCCTTCGTCTATGGGATTCTCATGCCTTCCTGAGGACTTCTTAGGCAGATAGATTAGCATAGGAAAGAGAGATTTGGGTGGAGCAGTGAGCATCTGGAAAAGCTTGCTGAGTCTTCATGGAATAAGTTCTGAAGCCCTAAAGGGGGCTTGAACGCCACATTCTCTGTCTTTGTCTTCAAAGACAGGAGTTTTGTTTTGTTGTTTTGTTTTTCAGGAAGGTCTGAGCCATTGAGGCATGGTTGATGTACTAGTGTTCCAAAGGATGCTCAAAGAAGGTGTCACAGCTCAAGGATGGGAAATGTAATTGCATCTGCCACTCTCCTATTCTATGCCTAGACTGTCTAATGCCACTTGTCTGGTCCATGGCCAGACTATCTAAATCCCTAGAGTTTGCTCTTTCCTCCAGATGCCCCCTTCCCCACCCCGGGGCAGAGCCTCATTGAATCCTTTCTTACTCTGTTATCTTCCACTATGGGAAAAGCCACTTTCATTTTCTCTGCGGGAGACAGAGTTGGCTGGTGAGATGGCTTTATGTGACTGAGAACATGCAGTGTGGCATGGGGCTTCCAGTGTGCAGGGCTGGTCTTTCCTGAAACTCAGACTTTGCTTGTTCAAAGGCTGTCCTGCTCTCTCTCTGTCTAAACTTGAAGCTTTCCCCAGCCCACATCCAGGCCTTACTCACAGTCTCAGCCTCTCAGCAGGACTCCGAGGCATCTCAGCACAGGCACCAGAGAATCTTTTCTGAAGCACACAGCTAATGGTCTTGCATCTGTGTGGTATCTTCCAGAGGGTCCTCAGTGGCTCCCAAGAGGCCAGCTGCCTTGGTATGACTGGGAAGGCATGCCTCCTATAAGTACACCAGGGTGACTTTTTTCCTTTTCTCTTTCAGGAGACCTGACAGTCCTTTGGAAGCCTAATCCTCCAGGCACAACCTAAGTGCCTATGAATATATTCCAAGTCTGCCCATCTCTGCTCTGAACAAGAAGTAAGCCTCTTACTCTGAAGCACCTCTCCCATATGCTTAGGTACCACTTCTGTACAACATCCTCTTCTACTATAATAGCCCTACCACCACCCAATCTCCAATGCTGGAGATAGAACCTAGGGCTTTGTGTGTGCTAAACAAACCCGTCTGAACTACAGCCCCAGCTCCTGGTGCCAGGCAGAAGATTTTGATAGCCCCCTCTCAGTCCTACTGAAACACCCATGTCAGGTTGTATGATGTTAGTTTCCTTACCTGCACACCTATCATCCTATTGGGCTCATTTAGACTATCTGCTTAGATGGATGGAAGTCCACCCTGACCATTGCCTTGAGAGGCTAGCTCCCTCTTAGAAAGATGAGAGAATGAATTCAGGACCCTCAATAGGAAGACTATCAAGTACTCCCAATGAACTGTCTGCTGTGAAAGGCAACTGCTTCCCACAAGTACCCTCAGTGGAAAAGCAAAGACCCAGGTACAGCCAGTATGGTTTCTTTCAAGGAGCTGGTGCTGCATACCTAGTGATTGGATGATACATTTTCAGCACCCAGCTCACAGGATGAAGCTGGCCTCTCACTTTGGCTTTGTTACTATTTTTCTTTTATTCTTTGTTGGTTTCTAGCTTTCAGAGAGTCTCAGGCAATCTGTGGAAGCTGCTTTTCCATGGGGCTAGTGTGCTCTCTTACATCTTTGGATTGCTCTCTTGAGACCCACCTCCCACGGCCTCCCCCAGCCCATGAGTAGCCGAACAGCCAAGCCTTCTTATTCATGGATGCTCCTCCAGTGCAGGGCTTTGACAGTGGCTGCTCCTCCATCGCTTGCTCAGCCAAGGCCCTGCCAAGCCTCCTCCTCCACACCTGATGGTGTACCTGGCTAGGTTCTCAGCCCTACTCAGGATTGCTTTATGTGGTTCCAAGCCTGACTCTCTTCCTTCTCTTTTAAAGAACACCCATGGGGCCCGGGCCACCATCAACTCTCTAACCAGTTCCTTTTCCCTTCATTCCTTTGTGGGGCACCTCCTAGGTCCCTTGGTGTCCTCCATATGCTGTCCCACTGCCCTAAACCACACCCAGACTCCTTTAGCTACAATGATGTGGGTGTGTTTTACCCGCCTCAGTTGTGGTGCATTCCTTAAGAGCAGGCTTGGGCTAAGTACAGCTTTGTGCCTCCCACATTCTCCACACTCTCCCAGAAGCCCTTGTCCAAGGTAAGCTTTAATGTCTCCTTATTGATTTCTTAGAAGTGGAGGCTCATTAAGGGGTTTGTGCTGCTTGGGTTCCATTAGGCAAGGGAGCTTGGGTTCTCTTTCGTTAGAACATTTCCAAGTGTGTTCTATGCAGAATACCAGTGGGTATTGTAGGACAGAGAGGCTGTGCTCAACTAACCTCATTTCCTAGAGCCCTAATATCTTTATGGGTGCTGTCCTTTTCCAAGAAGGAAGATGTAGGAGCTCAAGACCCCTGTAGTCAGAAACAACAGACGCAGGACCTGTAGCTAAGCACTCAGGTGGTAGAGAACGAGCTCAGGTGAAGAAGAGGAGGTAACAAATTAGGGCAGACTAGGTCAACAAGTGAAGCCAGCCTCACCAAGTGCACTGGACCAGATACCCACCAAGCTAACCCTTGTGAGGCCTCATTTGGAGAAGGGAGTTAATTCTTGCCATGAGTCTCTTCCTGCCTAGGATTTTATCTCCTTGTCATAAAGTGGGGCCAGGTAGGCTGTCCAAGCAGTTTCAACCAGTGAAAACTACCATGTATGTGGCCTGAACAGCCAGATGGCACATACAGAGTGTCTAACTCAGCTACAGACTTAGGAATTTCCTGAGCAAGCCAGGACTTAGAAGCCAAATAAAAGGCTTTCTGAGACAGGCTTGGCCACAAAGTCTTTTTGCTATTATTGTTAAAGTGTGGGGAGATAGCTTCCTGAGTAAAGTATTTGCTATGCAAGGACTAGCAGAGGTGGTCTGTATCTGTAAGCCCAGAACTCCAGGTGTAAGAGGGGAGGCAGGGACAGGAGAGTCCTGGGAATCTCAAAGGTCAACTTGTCTGGTGTACACAGTGACACGCAACAAAGAGACACTATCTTAAATAATGGGAAAGGTAAAGATGGACACTGGAGGACCACGGCCCTCTGGCTACAACACACGAGCCTGCACTTTTACACACTCACATGCAGACAACACTACTCACCCACAGAACTTTAAAAAAATACATGTGTATGTATGCATACATGAATGTATAAATGTGTTTGCTTGTTCGTTTGTTTGTTGATACCATCTTGCAATTTTAACCCAGGTTGGCTTAGAATCTACTATGTAGCCCAGATTAGTCTTGAACTTGTGGTCCTCCTGCTGCAGCCTTCCAAGTGCTGGAATTCCAGGCATGTGCTACCACACCCAGCTAATCCTTCTGTTCATGCAGCATCTCTGGGCATCTGTCCTATCTTGAATATCTCCAAGTTCCCTCAAAAGTCCCAAAGCACCACTAAGAGAAGGTGGAGAAGGCCCAAGAGAGTCGTGTGACACAACATCTGGGATTCTGTTCTGCCAGTTACTTTGTGCGGGTATCTATCCCTGAAATGGGAATGTCTGTCTCACAAGGACACAGAGAAGTAGAAATGGAATTGTGTGAGAGAGTCACTGTGGAAAGCATCACACTCACATATATGTACTGAACCCCTGCCGTGTGGCTTTCTACACAGACAAGCTATTTACTGAGAGGCTGAATGGGGCCAGAGTTGGTATTTGGCACTTTCTGTATGTCATTTAATGGTGAGGTTAGATAATAGAGTTCCCATTTTACAGATACAAGTAGAGTCCAGTGGTTTGAAGAGTCTACATGTTCAACAGTATCAGAAAACTCAAACTAAATCCCAAGCTTTTTAACATTAGGAGAAAAGATAGAACAGAAGAAAGGAAGGAAAGAAGGAAGGAAGGAAGGGAGGGAGGGAGGGAGGGAGGGAGGGAGGGAGGGAGGGAGGAAAAGAGAGAGGGAGGAAAGGAGGGATAGAAAGAGGAAGGAGGGAGAAAGGAAGGAAGGGAGGAAGGAAATTAAAGCATGCTTCACAACAAAAGCAGATAAAGCCAGGCATGGGGTTTAGGTCTGTAATCCAAACATTTGGGAGGTTGAAGCAGGAACAATTTGGCAACACAGTAAGTTCTAAGCCAGCCTGGGCTACAACAGACCCTATCTCTGAGTCCAAAAAGCAAGCAAAAGAAAAAAACAGATATTAATTTCAGGCTACTCTGCCCTACATAATCAGGACTAAAGGTATTGCTGTTAATCTTTAAAATTAAAGTCAGTGACTTAGTGTTCCACGAGCCATCGGAAGCTCGTCTCGCAGGTTACCGGTGGAGTGGTTCTCTCTTGTTTCTCATTTCTCCCCTCCACTGCACAGGGGAAATTGCCACCTATTTCCCAAGGCTGTTGCAAGAAGAAAATTGACCTAGAATATGCGAAAAACAGTTACAACAGTGTCTGGCTCTTGGCAGACACTCAATAAGTGTCGCTGAATGAGTTTCTTTGTAGTTTATAATCTGCTGGTGACACACACGACTGTGCTGCAGATGTGTTGCTTTTAACTACTGAGCATAATACCAGTAGGGACAGTAGGGCTCATTTTTCAAAATTTCATTTTGGCAGTAATGTGGTAAGACACGAGGGCAGGACAGGGGTCCATGTGACAACCTGTAGGTTAAGAGCACAGACTTCAAGCCATGTGACCTGGGTCATTTCCACTTACCGATGCTGGATTCTTTGCTGGGTGCTCTTGGGAAAGTGAGTCAACCTCTCTCAGCCCATCCCCTGGTCTGCTTTGTGACAAGATGGATGAGAAGACTGTGAGAGTTTATGTATGCAGTGTGACAGGTACACAGTGAGTGCCATGTAAGTATACCTTGTCCCAGGGGCTGCTTCTCCCTTGGAGCACTCATTAATTCCAAGGAGAGGTTTGGATAACTTGCCATGGCTTTGATATATTTTTGTGTACAGACTTTTTCTTCCCCTATCAGATCTAAGCGCTGAGAGGGCAATGAAGCCATGTGATTCAATCTATACAGGATTTACACTGAAATGAGCTCTCTATACTGTACAAGCTGTGAAGAAACCAAAGAACTAGCTTGTCCCTGGGATCCAGTTACAAGGGACTCCCAGGGCTAAGTAAGTATTGCCCTACCATGCAACCCCATGGTAGGGACCTCCTATCTTACTGTGCCTTATTGTCCTGGTGTTAGAGGTCCCAAGAATACTTCCTGTGCTGTGAAGGCCGAATGAGATTATGGAGGCCCAGCTGTCATAACCCAGAGTACTTTGGCAAGTTTACTTATACTTGAGACCACATGCCTTAGCTCTGGAGATTGGCAGAGTCCTGGCTCAGAAGCACGCAGGCACTGTGATATGAGGAAAAGCCATCCCCACCCCCAGGCACTTATGGAGTCATACTCTGGGAACAGGAACATACTACACCACCAGCTGCAGGGTTTTCTACAGCTCAGAGTTGTCAAGGTGACTAGGGCCTTTGGGTAGTGTCTTAGTTAGGCTTTCATTACTCTGAAGGGACACCATGACCAAGGCAACTCTTATAAAGGAAAACATTTCATTGGGGCTGGCTTACTGTTTCAGAGGTTCAGTCCAGTAACATCATGGCAGGAAGCATGGCAGCATGCCAGGCAGACATAGTGCTGGAGGAACTGAGAATTCTACATTTTGATTCACAGGCAGCAGAAGAGGACTGTCTTTCACAGACAGCCAGGAAGAGGCTCTGATTCCACACTGGGCAGAGCTTAGGCAGAGAAGACCTCAAAGTCTACCGCCCCAGTGACACACTTCCTCCAACAAGGCCATACTACTTGAACAAGGCCATACCTCCTAATAGTGCCATTTCCTGTGGGCCAAACATTCAAACACATGAGTTTATGGGAGCCAAACCTGTTCAAACCCCCACAGGCACCATGACAGAAAGGAGAAAATGAAGCATATTCTGGAGCCTGGGAAGGTACAATGTTCAGTGTCCTGTCCACAAACCTGATGGTCTAGGTCTGGCTCAAAGAGTGTCTCAGAGGAAGATCCCCTGAGAGATCTTCAGTATCTAGTTCTCCAGGGAAATGATCTAGGACGGCAGGTCTATTGTAGACTCCCCACCCATCTTCCCCTCCACTGAAATTTAATATGTGGGCCCACCTTCCAGGAAGCCATCTGGCATGGCCACCCAAGCCTGGGCTTTGGGAACAATCAGACCTGATTTCAAATGTGGACTCTGCCAATTACTGTCTATATGGTGCTGGCCACAGTCCCTAACCTCTCTGGACTTCAGCCCCCAATATTACTAATGTCACTATTTCAATTTGGCTAATTCCACTATATTGATGCAATTGATGTGAAGATACAGTAAATATTCAGTAAATTTTTACTAGGGAGAACACAATGTCAGGTCTGGTTATACTGTGCACTTCCCCTATGTTTTAAACCAAAATCTTACCAAGATATGAGGCTGCCAGGATGGCTATGGGAGACCTAGAGGTCGGTCCTCTCCTTTATATGGATGGCTGGTGGGGGGTTGGGGAATCGCAGGTCAGGTGTTTACCTGAACCCGTACCCCCATGCCTATGCTGAATAAGGGTGTCACCCAATTGGTAGCAGCATGCCCATGCCTTGAACCCAACACTTCTTTTTTTTTTTTTTTTAGTCAAATAATTTATTAGCACATAGAACTCTCCAGAAAAATATTGCTTTGTGGTCTGTTGGGAAGGAGCAAAGGCAGTGCCTGTACTTGGTCAGTGTCTTCAGTGTGCACTTCTAAATCCCAGCCCAGCGGTGTAGCCCTCATTTTCATAGCAGAATATGGTATTGCGTCAGGTGGGTGGGGCAGCCCTGCTACTCATTTCCAACACAGAAGCACAAGTCATTCCATGGTTTTCACTTTAATAAAACTCAAGCAAGTGTTGAGCTCTCTGCTGTCTAAATGTACCCTCTACCCACAAGAGCAGTGACTAAGGAACCTTTGTTCCCCACTTCCCTGGTTGGCGGTGAATGAAGGGCAGGCCAGGCAGGCATGAGGCACGAACAGTCTTTATTGGGTTCACATCAGGAGTCTGTTGGTCTTCAGGACCTCTGTGAACCTGCAGATTTTCTTCTCCACATTCTTTTCTGCCTCAAGAGCTGCCTCTTCTTCCAATAGTGGATCTTGGCCTTTTCTTTCCGTTTCTCCTCCCAAGTGGCTGTCACTGCCTGGTACTTCCACCCGACCTCATGAGTCAGACGCCCCAGGTAAGCAAACTTTCTGGTAGGCTTCAGTCGCACAACCATGAGGGTGGCAGGGACCCCCATCTGCTTTTTCTTGTCACAGAGTGGAGGGATTCCACCTAATACCTGAGGCGTTCCAGGGCAGCCTGGCCTCTCTTGGTCTTGTGGGGCAGCATGACTCGTACAGTACACCAAAAAACAAACAAACAAACAAACAAACAAACAAAAACGCAACTGGAGGCTTGGAAGTGGTAGGTGCCTCAAGAAGGGTTGGTATTCATCTGCTTTCAGGGAAAAGCCAGATACTTTAACTTGTTTCTGTAGAAATTTCCAGAAATGTTGATGCTCTCACCGCATACAACCACCACCTTCCAGTACGCAGTACCTGCTTGGCCACAATGACCACCAGGCGGCCCAGAAGATGGCCTTGGCCATCCAATACTAGAACCTGCCCCTCCACCATCTTCTGAACCCAACACTTCTGAATGAGCTGCCTCTCTTCTTTCTCTCTAGCCTTGCATCTCTCCAGTAAGGACTCTGGGCTAAGGGTGGACAGTTGGATGCTTAACTCTAGAAAGAGACACAAGACATACTATAAAACTGCTAACAATAACAGCAAGAACAAACTTTTGAGAGCCATCTCTATGCATGACATGTCTGTGTTTATTCATTTCATGCTCACAGTCCCAAGAGAAGTGCCCAAGATTGCCTGCTTAGCAGGTAGGGATGTGGGATTTGAACCTATTCTGACTCCCTATCTACCATGAGTCTTGTTGGGAGCCAAGTCTTAGCAGAAAGTTTCTATCATCTTTGCAGCCATCTTGAGCCATATACCTTGACAAGAGACTTGTTTTCAACAGCCCACAACAGCTGAGCACACTCTGATAAACATCTTGTTTTCCTCATATATCTTGTTTTGCTGTTTAGTGCTGCCAGCTGCAAGGCGCACATGGTAATCATGCTGCAAGGCATGTGGTAAAGGGTATAAATACCCAGGATTTCCTTTCAATAAATGAGACTTGATCAGACTCTGTCTTGTCTCCATCCTTCATGTCTCTTGCCCTTCCATCCCCAGTCTCTCTCTTGCTAGACCCTGACCCGCAGACCAAAGCAGCAGCTCGGGCCGGGACAGAGTCTAACACTTTACTACGTGCCATTCCTTAAATCACAATAAACTTCACAACCTTATGAGGGAGGCATTCTCTTTCTATCACTAAGAACGCACACCTTTGAGCTCAGTGTCCATTTTCTGCCCAGTTCATGTGGCTGGAGGCTGGTCTCCATGGATGGCATCTCAGGACACTCTTACACTCTGGTTTCTAGCTTGGACTAGATTAACAGTAAACTTCCACAGGAGACCATGAATCATAGAGCACAAGTGGAATGGCAGGGTATTTGTTCTACTTCCTTCTTCTCTGCTTTGATTCTATGACTACAGATTCTTCTGCGGAGCCTCTTACATAGCTCCTGCTCTCTCTTCCATGGGCCAGGAATGACAATAGCTTCCTGCTATTAGAAACTCTCTAGCTGTCTCAGCATTCTTTGCTGATTCCCTTAACCTTGATGCTGTATGAAAGTGATCCCCGTATCCACTTGCCTCCATATCTCCAGCGGAGCACTCCTACTAGCTGGATCTGGACTCTGTGTTCATCTGAACCACCCTCCTGCAGCTACTTGAAAGTAAGGCTCATGACTTTGTTGCTGGTCAGATAGTTCCAGCTCTCTCCAAATTAATTAGTGAATAGTCAGGACAGTGGCCAGGAACCAGAGGCTGGCGCCTGATGCTGCCTCTGCCTCTGTCTACCTGAATTTGAAATTTGATAACAGCTTAGCACCTATGGGTCCAGTTTCCCATCTTCAATATTCAGGGTCCCATTAAAGGTTTTCTCTCTGTCTCCTAGCTCTGATACAAAGGCCTGTAAACTGGCACTGGGAGAGAGCCTGGGATTTGGAGCCCTTGCACAGCGTAACAATGGTGTAAAGACTTGAATTCCTATAGCTAAAGGACTTGAATTCCTGCATGTTTTTTGAATTCCTGCATTTTTTATATTTGTTTATTTACTTATTTTCATGTGTGTGCACGTATGCATGTGTGGGAGCACCAGTGTCATGGCACACATGTGGAAATCAGAGGACAACTTGGGAGTTGATTCTGTCCTTCCACTCTGTGGGTTCTGGGGATGGGACTCCGGTTATTAGGCATGGCAGTGAGTGCATTTACCCACTGGGCCTGAACTCTCGCATCTTAAGGTTGTTGTTGCTTTTTAGCTTTGTTCTGGAATTTTTCTTCCATGGCTCATTAAATATTTCATCAGTGGTAATTCGATACATCCCTACCATCAATACCACTACAGACTGCTTATAACCTAGAAACTGTCACCACTCCTTGACATATCTGCCACTTTGCCTACTCCAGTTCCCATCCTCTCAGCCACCTCTGGCTTTTCTCACCCAAGAGAGCTGGCTGCAAGCTCCTGTTCCTAACTGTGCATGGGAAGCTGGTGGGAAGAGGAGAGATAGCAGCCCAGCCAAAGGAGAGAAAGAGGAGCTGCCTTTCCCATCTCTGTCAAACCACTAGAAGATGACTGTGTCTGCTTGGAGGGAAGCAGCTTCGTTGATTAAATATATAATCTGTTCTGGAAAACACTACCCTTGGAATAGCTCTTAGCTGATCCTCACAGTGGGGTGTGAAAGTTAAAGAGAGACAGTGGGGAGAGGCAATGTCAGGATTCTGTGTGAGGAAGGAAACCTAGCTTCCTCATGGTCTGGGTCTTTCCCCTCAAACTCTCTCCTGCTTAAATCTTAGAGGGCACTGCATTGAAGGGAAAAAAGAACTAAGAACCGAGAGCCGTTCTCCAGCAGCTCAGCCAGGAAGCTCCAGAATAAAGTGATAAGAAACAGCCAGTGCAGGGCCAGAGGGACCAGGAGACATCAGTCAAGGGAGGGAGACTCTTAGCCAGGAGGCACAACAGGGCTTAGGGAAAACAGTTGCTGCAGAGGGCAAGTGGGGTGAAATGAATAGGGGAGCAGAGCCTGAGATGAAGTGGAAGAGATACTGTTTCCTCAACTCCCTTTGGGTTCTTGCTATTTAACTGAGTAATTCCTGGCCCCGGGGCAGCTAGAGATGGCACTTAATTCTAGAGATGGCACTTAATTGTCTTGAGATTCTGACTGGGCTTTTTCCTTCTGGATTTCCTTAAACAGCCCAGCTTCGCCCTGCTGGTTCAGTATGTTTTGCTTATTTGCTACCTAGTTTCCAAAAGTCCCCAGAGAACAAAGCCTTTTGGAAAACAACCAGTGCAGGGAAGCCTCCCTCTGAAAGCCTGGGCCAGGCCTAGAAAGATCCACCCTTTTCAGACTGAGAAGGTAGCGCCCTCGTTCTACAGTCGACTTATCCTCCTTCCCAGCTTGCAAACTCTCAGGCAGTGTCTGAAATGCCATCAGAGGTAGAGAGCTACAAGGATCTCCCTCATAGCCTTTGCATTTAAGGTGCAAGTTCCAAGGAGGGGAATTGCCTTGCCAGTGAATTTGTGTAACAAGTTAACTTTTCTCCTCTAAGAGAGACCAAGCTGAATTCTCAGGCAATCGTCCCAAATTGCTCCATCTCTGAACTCTTCATTTTAAACTTGTCACTACCTGCTTATAAATGTGTCCTTTCAGTTTCCCCTAAACTGCTTCAAGACTGCCAGCCCTAAAACCAATGCCCCCTGCCCCAAACCCAAACACACACACACACACCTCACTCCCCTCACTCCCACCCCTGCCTAGGTCTCCTGCCTAGGGCCCATCTTTGAGTTTGACTTTTGACCTTCCGGCACCACCTTCCTGTGTTCTGGCTCTGGATTAGATTGTTGAGGCTGCCATCATAAATACCAGGGCTGGGAGTCCTAACACAATGAGAACTTAATTCTCTCATAGTTCTAGAAGTCAAATCAAAGTGTTGTCTGGGTTATACTCCTCTGAAGTCTTGAGGGAAAAGCCTTTCTTTTTTTTTTTTTCTAGGAGCTGGTAGCTTCTAGTGTCACCAGGCTGATGGCAGCAAAGCTCCAGGCTCTGCTTCCATCTTCCCATGGCCTTCTGTTTGCCCACGTCCCTTTCTGTCTTTTATAATTGCATCAGTCATTGGATTTGGGGTCCACTCAAATCCACCGTGATCTCATCTTGATTCTTATTTTAGTAACATCTGCAAAAATCCGATTTCTAATGAGGTTACAATAGAAGGTTCTGAGTGGAGGGGCTGAGAAGATGGCTGGGAAGTTAAACAGCTCTCCCTACACCCACATACATGCTGTGTGGGACTCCAGCACTGGAAGTGGAAACCAGATCCCCGAAGCAAGCCTGATAGCTAGACTAGTGGAATCTATGAGTTGTAGCTTTAGCAAGAGACCCTGCTTTAACATATAAGGTTGAGAGCAATCAAGGAAGACATCCGAGGAAGCTGGGCCAATGAGGAAAAAGCCAGTAAGAATCTCAAGGAAGACATGTCAACTCCTGGCCTCCAGAGATGTACACACACATGATTATTCACCTGCACACATGTGTGTCTGTAAACATGTGAATACACATACACATGTCTACATCTACACACACACACAGACTAAAAATAAAATAATTAACACCTTAAAGACCCCCTTGTCCTTCTGATGTACCTGCCTTCCAAATCTAAGGTTGGTCCAGGACCACAATTGAACCTGTCCCTTTGACCTTAGTATAACTGAGCTGTGTGTGTGTGTGTGTGTGTGTGTGTGTGTGTGTGTGTATAAGAGATGTGCATGGTGTATGTGCATGTTACTTCTGCTCGTTGTTGCTCATAATGTCCCTCAGCCAAAAGAGGGTCAACTACATCCCCTGCTCCACAGAGGCCATCTCACAGAGACGATGAAAGTCAATAGGCAGCAATTCCCTTAAATTGCATCCTTTAGGCCCCACACGGATATATCCAAATTTTCATCGTCCCCAACCTAAAGTAGAAGGAAAAACACACTCATACCATTTTGCAACTTAAAAGCCTTTCATTCATCTATTTCCAGATATGCACCAAGTACCTACAATGTGCATGATGCTAGCACTCTGGCTTCACTTCCCACAATTAATAACCAGGTAGGCAAGAACGGAGATATGAGGTAGCTGAGGAAAACTGCAGCTGGATCTTGGTCTCTTCTGTCTCCTGGTCGATAGAATGCCCCTTTTGTACTTAAACATCCTTGAAGTTATAGTTAGGTTGTTCCTTCTGTGTCACAAACTAAGGCACCAGGACATTCCCCACACATGTGCATCAACCACTGGATATTCAAGACTGGTGTTATCATAGTATCACTTGCACTGTAGTTTTGAAATTCTGAAGACCATGGAAAGAAATACCTTAAAAGGGAAGTCCAATCCACTCTGATTTGGAAAAAGAGGAAAAAAGGTCCTCTTACCCCATAGATATCTTCACAAATCTCTCTCTCTTTTTTTTAAATCCCCGACGTATAACCCATCAGGAATGAGCAGCCCACTCCAGTTTCTCTTTGGAGTGCTTGCTTTGTTTAGCTTTGCTGAACAAACTTCTACTTAAACTGTCTTTGTCTCTTCACTGACTTCTTTGCTCTGAGAAGACAAGAGCCAGGAGAGCCAGGAGAGCCAGGAGCTTAACAGAAAGAGCATCAGCTTTTCCGAGCTCAAAGAGTGAGAAGATGTTCATAATTTTGCTGAAGAATTTACATCCTTAATGTTTATTCTTCAGGTTTGTAGGTAACTCCTTTTCCCAGGCTCTAACCTGCCTTTGACATCTGCCTTCCTCAGTCTGCCTCAATAGCCCAGCAAAACTCTCACCCAAGGTAGGTTCTTCAGTTTCTGTACCAGGTGCTTTTGCGTCTGCTCCTTCCTTAAACTTCCAGTGTTACCAGATCTAGGATCTGACTGTCTTGGCTGGGCCTCCTTGCATGTTTTGTGAATGCCTCGTTGTGTGGATGGTGTTGCCTTGGAATGAATTGTCTACATGTCTGTCTATTCTTTTTCTTCAGACAAGGATTTTTTTTTTCCATTTTCAGTGTAATGTAGGTGTTTGATACAAGTTACAGTGCTTAATAAAGGAAGTGATGGAGAACTCAGTTCAAATGCGAGTTGAATCTGTGGGAAGGGTGAAACCTCCCCACCTTACTCCATACACTTTCTATTACCTTGTGAAGCCCTCCCCCTTCAGACCTAGCTGTCATCAATACTGACCCAGCTCAATGAGGTAGGTTCTTCATTCTCCTCCACCATCCCCTCTAGCCCCATGGACATTCTACCCCCTCCATGGGTTCTCTTTGTCAAAAACTCTCACCACCCACACATCCCCTGGATCTTTCCTACCCAAATGAGGACCAGTGGCCCCAATCCTTATGTCCCTAGAGACAGACAAGCAGGCCATTTTCCTTTTAAGGTTTAATTGAAGCTTGCTGAAAGGATATAGAGGGGAGTAGAGAACAGTTCAAAGTTGTGGACATTTCAAAGCTTAAAAACGTCGAGCTGTTCTTTCATTTGGGCCTCTGATGTTAGTGTTCTTTTTGAGTTTTTGTTTTGTTTCACTTTTTGTTTGTTTGTTTGTTTGTTTGTTGTTTGCTGGGATGGCAACTGTAAATCTTTACTTACAATCTATCCAGCCCACCTTTAAAAGTAAGAATAAAGAAGTTGCCAAGCAGACCTCCCTTCCAAAGACACCTGTCTTTGGGAGCATGTGTCTTCTGTAGCTTCCAGCTCGAGTAATACTCCATTCTACCTATGTCTTTGACACAGGCTCACCCATGATTCTTAGGGCAGGATTCTGACCTTTTTAGTGCCGTAGACCCCCTCAATAATTTGGTGATCCCAGAAAGTAACTTCAGTAAGATTATAAAATAAATTTGTTTATTTGAAACGGCTACCAATTTTCGTTTTAGTATGGGATGTGGTAATATACATGCATTTGTATATATGTTTGTGTTGCTGCTGTTTTGGGACAATCTGGTTTTGCTATGTACCAGGCTAGCCTCAGATTTGCAAGAGTTTTCCTGCCTCAACTTCCCAAGTGCTGGAATTACAGTACTACTGTGTTACTGGTGTAACCGAGCTCCTGCTCTGACAGTCTGTAATTTTGAAGTAGTGATGGATGGGATTTCAAGATACCAGAAGCAACGGTAGAGGATGATGAAAACATCATGATTTCTATCCGTGACAAAGTCACAAGTGTTGCTAGACCCAACATGGAAGGAAGCACTGGATTGGACTAGTGGTTAGTGATCGTGGATCCAAGCTACAAGCTCCTGCTTACATGCATGCCTTCCATGTACATACAAACCACATAGCAATGTGATTGAAATGCCACTTGAATTTATAAGTCTGCCATGGTTCTGAGACATTGCAGCATTTACAAGCTCTTTATAGGGCTTCTGGTCCCTGTGACAGTGCCGTCTGGGAAGGGAGCCACTGGATAAAAGTCCCCACCTAGGATCCTAATGGTGCCTGAGAAGAAGAGTACCTGCTGCAGTCCAAGGTCAGGAGTGAGGACTTCACAACCTTTGTGGTCATGCTATGCTTGTGATGCTATCCCAGCATGCCTCCTGAAGAGGCAACACTCAGAAAGTATTCTTCTCTCAGCAGAGCACAGGGAGCCTGCAACTCTCTTACCATGTCAATTAGATCCTGAATGCAAGACCTTCCCTTTTGTCTGTCTCTGGAATAGTAGAAAACAAATCAAATCCCTGATATGAAATAGGACCACAAAGGTGACAGCCTGTCCTCTTAGAGATAAGCTTTAAACATGGGCTGTTGTGCTCCATCTTGGACTATACTTTTAAAACAAAGCCTCATGGGAGAGGCGGCAGTTATTACCCCAAGTTTAAGAAACCCTGAGACAGATGCAATGACTGAGGCTCAGGGCTTCTCACATTCCTGGTGGTTGGGAGGTCTGCTTGTGTGTGTGTGTGTGTGTGTGTGTGTGTGTGTGTGTGTGTGTGTGTTTTCTAATGTCACCTACTAAACCTAGGGTCCCATGACTGCTAAGCAAGTATTCTATCATTGGCCTATATCGGCTGTCCTGGAGGTCTGGAGCTTTATTAGGGGAATAGTGGATCCTCTGCTCACCGTCCCTGCCCCCTTTCTGATTCCTGCTTGCTTCCTTCCAAGGAGCAGCTGCTACCTTTGCATCTTCCCACCCTCCTTCCCGGAAGGCCATACTTACGCGGGGAATCCTTCTTTCTCCTGTGTCCTGCTCTGAGAATCCTTCTTGTCTCCGCTATGAATTTCTTCATATTTACCCTAATGCACAGGGAGCTGCTCCTTCAGCTGCCCACTCACCCAGGTGTTGCAGCCCTAACTACATGGCATCAGATCCCTTGGACTTCCAGGAGGTGGTGAGCTGCCCAACATGCATGCTGGGACTGGAACTCAGATCTTCTAAAAATGCAACAAGTACTCTTAATAGATGAGCCATCCTTCCAGCCACTTACAATCATATTTTAATATAGCACTCTAACATTAGAACTTATAAGATTAGAACAGTTTTAAAAGGTCATTGGAAGCCAGGACTCAGAGCCACAGGACCTCACCAAATCACCTCAGGTTAAGTCAATTTAATTTTTTAAAACTCTATTTATTTATTTTTTGCCTTTAATCTCAACACTTGGGACGAACTCTGTGAGTTCGAAGCCAGCCTGGCTTACATAGTGAGTTTGAAGACAGAGTTAGTTCAAGGTTAGCCTGGACTTTATAGTGATTTTAAGCTATCCTGGGCTAAAATGAGACTTTATCTCAACTCTCATTCCTCCTCTAAAAGAAAATTCCAGGAGCTGGAGAGATGGCTCAGTGGTTAAGAGCACTGACTGCTCTTCCAGAGGTCCTGAGTTCAAATCCCAGCAACCACATGGTGGCTCACAACCCTCCGTAATGAGATTTGATACCCTCTTCTGGTGTGTCTGAAGACAGCTACAGTGTACTCATAAGTAAAATAAATAAATCTTTAAAAAAAAAAAAAAGAACATGTTTTTTTAAAAAAAAAAGAAAAAAGAAAATTCCATCTACTGGGGGTGACTACCATGCTTGTCATGCATCAAGCACCTCAATAAACGAGCCAAGCACATTGCCAAGACTACATGAGAGCATCCTTAGAGTCCTTAACTGATCATATAGTCACCATTAACAGGCCATAGTCTGTTCTGATATATGAGCTGAGATAACATTTGGCAGTTGGCAGTCCCCTTTGATCTTCACAGCCCTCTAAGGATAATCAATCCACAGCTCCCGAGGTTGCCAAGACTCACTGAAGTAACCCAGCAAGCCGGTGACTAAGCTAAACTTCCAGGGGAGGCCCAAGTGCTTCCCGTGGCAACATAAGAGTCCTGTCTGGGATCAGGTGGCCTGACTCACAGCTCATTAGGATATCGTGTGCTTAGGGAGCTCCGGCCATTTCCAGAACCTTCAGCTTCCGTCGTTTTCAAAAGAGTAGAGCTGCTATGAATTCATGACTAGTGGCTGCAGTTAGTCCTTTCTAGTAAGGAGCCACTGTAAACAATGCTGTGGGATGCATACTGAAGAGACTGAGAAACACTCGAGTCGGAAGCAAGGGACAGGAAGCTAGACAGTTTCAGGATGATCAATAGCTCATGTATGCCTGAAGGAAGGGCATGGCAACTTGAAGTCTGGATAGGGTAATCCAAGGACTCAGTCAGCATGTCTCCAGCTCTGTCTGAGGGAGGCGACCAGGATAGTTAGTTCATCATATTCTAGCCCATGTTTTCAACCCAATAAGCAACTTTCTCAGGATTAGCTAACCCCTCAGAAGGATTGGGCACCTGGTACTTATCAGCTGTTTCGCTTCTGCCTTGGGCTCCTCACTCTCTTAGGAGGTTAGTAACTATACATCAACACCTCTTGAACCTGAACAACTGCAAGCATGTTTGTGATTCTCCCTAATGTCGGGGACCGCAAAGCCAGGCAAGGGCCATCTCTTGGTCCACATCAATCACACTAAGGCGATTCTCCCACTTCCACCACCACCGGATGTCAAGAAGGAGATCACGTCTGCTTCTGCCCAGCAGAGGTGCAGAGCAGAGAGGGACTACAGAGCATGGACCTGAGAACCAGGGCAGCTCAGTGAGGGCACAGCTTCCTGGACACGGACCTGAGAACCGACAGCAGCTCAGTGAGGGCACAGCTTCCTGGACACGGACCTGAGAACCGAGGGCAGCTCAGTGAGGGCACAGCTTCCTGGACACGGACCTGAGAACCGAGG
>NW_021620966.1:1204774-1235962 GCF_004785775.1 Grammomys surdaster
GACCTGAGAACCGAGGGAAGCTCAGTGAGGGCACAGCTTCCTGGACATGGACCTGAGAACCGAGGGAAGCTCATTTGGAGAAAATACATCATAAGCATCCCAGAAGGAAACCACTACTGGTTTTTTGACCCACAGCCACCTTGAGTCCTGCTGCTCCCCCTAGCGAGAGAAGGAAGAAGTGAGACAATGGCTGAGCTAGAGTTCGAGGATACACAAGGATTTTTAAACACTGGAGGCTGGCTCTCCCCAAGGGAGGACACATCCATCCCTGGCAGAGCAGGATCCTGGAGATCCACCCGGGATGCCATTTCCCTTTTATCTTTCTCTCCTCTGGGATCTGGAGAGTGATTGAGATAATTTACCATTTAATGTGGGCAGATGGCTTAATTAGGCTCAATCGCAAGACATTCACAGTGGCTCTGAGTGTGTGAATGACTTGGAGGCGGAAGGGGTGGGGCGGGAGAGAGGGGAGCAGGACCTGCCAGATGTGTCTTCATCCTCTGCCCTGACACCCAGGCTGCCCCAAAAGTTCCAGGATGGTCACAGGGTCATGTCTGCGTAGGAATCTAGCCTTGTTCAGAGCAGCTGGACAGCCCCTAGCTCTGGTTTTGTAACTGATCACTAGTTCTTGTGATAGCAGCAATAACCAAAGCCAACACTGCTGGATCCTCTTTGAGGCTGACTGAGTTCTGGGGGCATCAGTCTCGCACAAGCGCGCACGCACACACGCACGCACGCGCAAGCACGCGCGACAGAGCCCATTGGGGGAAATACCAGAGTCAGAGTCAAAGATCCCAGCCCTTCTCTGAAAGGATGAAAGTGAGGAACCTGAGGCTGAGACGGGTGTGACTGGTCCATCTAGACCCGTGGGGCAGGTGTGGGGACTTGGAATCTCAGACCCTGGGAGGAGGGCGAGAGGGAGGAAGGGAGAGATATGGATGTGCATGTCTGTATGTATTGTATGTATCTGTAAGTGCTCTCTTCCTCTTCTTTCCTCTGGCCTCCTTCTTGTCTTCCTAAATTCATAGCTTCTTGACCAAAGGCTGTGTCCTTTTTCCATCTCTCTGCGTCTGAAGGAGGCCTTGGGATCCCCCAATGGCTAGTAGCTTCCCAGATCCAATCATCCGTAGTCCAGAGCCTCTTCGGCCACAGGCTTTGGGAGCAGTCCCCAGTCTTTGCCCGGGTGAGCTCTGCTTCTACAGGTCATTAGTCCATCCTGTCTGCAGCTGGCAAGCCTGGGGGCAGAAACCAATAGCAAATTGCTCTCCATTCACTGTCTCCCCCAAAACACCTTAAAATGATTGTTTTGGGCCTGAGCCAGGGGGCTGATGTTTTCCAAACCACAAGCAACATTTCTTGGCTCATTAGCTTCATCACTTTCCCACTCCAGAAGCCCCCTCACCATTCCCCCAGGAGCCTGAGTATAATGTCCCCACCAAGATCTGAGCAACTCCGGGAAGGAAACATAGGGCCCTGGCCAGTGCTGCAGCTGTCTGCCTCAAGGAGGACTCAAAAGGGGTGAAGCTGGTAAAATCAAAGGCAACTCTAGGCAGGAAATATAACTGACAGCAACTCAGGCATAGTGGGTCCGAGGATTTCTACTAGAGGGCATAGAGTGGAAAATGGTGAGGATATGGGCCAAAGATGGCAGGTAGGGCCAGAGAATGGTGAGCCTACAGGACATTGATGAGTATGTTAGTGTCCCAGGAGAGACAGAACTAATAGGCTGCATATCTATATTGATGATAGTGGATATAGTAAAGGAATTAATTGTCACCAAGAAGTTTAATTAACACCAAGAAGTTTCAAGATAAGCCATTTGCAAGCTTGAGGCCTGAGATGTAAGTGACACAGCTCAGTCCAAGTCCTCAAAAGGGAGGAAGTGAATGGCAAATTCTCAGACTGAGGCTGGAGGCCAGGGAACCTGGGAGACCTAGACGCAAGTCCTAGAGTCCAAAGACTAAAGATCCCGTTGTTCTGATGCCCAAAGGCAGGAGAAGCATGCTGCCCTGCTCCAGGGAGGAGGAGAAAGAGATTCCAGCTTTCCTCTGTCTCTTTGTTCTTTGTTCTTTGGTTCTAGCTGTCCCCCCACCCCCCTCAGGACTGGACATGACTGCCCTCCATGAGAATGTTTCTTCCCCTCCCAGTCTACTGACTTGCATGCCAAGCTCTTGTGCACAGATGTACCCAAAAAGAATGTATACTTTACCAGCTTTCTAGGTATTATTTACTGCGTATTATTTACTATAATCAAATTATTAACCCTTATAAAATGTCGCAGTGTGGCAAAATTCTAAATCAAAATCAATTATGAATCAAAAATATTAACAATTCAGTGTGACGGTAATACAAGGAACGGTGGTGAAATTGCTACATAAAATATAGGACAGCCAACTAAATGTGAATTCCAGATAAACAAGTGGTTCCTTACTCTGCGTATGTCCCATGGAATATTCGGGAATGATATACAATTAAGAATGTCTTTAGATTTGAATTTCAAAATGTGCTGGCTATCTTGTTTTTATTCCCCAAATCTGGCAATTCTTTTTGTTTTGTTTTGTTTTGTTTGTTTTGTTTTTTGTTTTTTGTTTTTCGAGACAGGGTTTCTCTGTGTAGCCCTGGCTGTCCTGGAACTCACTCTGTAGACCAGGCTGGCCTCGAACTGAGAAATCCGCCTGCCTCTGCCTCCCAAGTGCTGGGATTAAAGGCATGCACCACCACCGCCCGGCCAAATCTGGCAATTCTTAACACTGAGAGGAGCAACCAGGAGACAGTGGAGCAGTACACCCAAGGGCAGACCATTAGGATAGGGTATCAGCGTCATGTAGTGACCCACACTTTTCATCCCAGTTCTCAGGAGGCAGAGGCAGGCAGATCTTTGAGTATTTGAAACCAGCCTGGTCTACAAAGAAAGATCCAGGCCAACCAGGCTTACCCAGTGAGACCCAGTAATAGGCTAGAGTTATACACTACCTGAACCTCTAAGATGGACCTTGGCATGGATTTTTTGCAGGGTTAGATGCTGAGGACCTGTCTGGGCCAACTTTGCCATGGCTTCCCCCACTACTGCTTTCACCTGAGGACCTCTCTCTCAAGGCCAACAGAGAGGTGGTATGTAGCCTCCCACTGCCCTGCAGCCACAAGCACAGTCATTCAGTCTCTTATTGTTGGAAGAGCTTCCAAGAACCAGTGCACAGGCCTGCAAATGAACCTGCGTTTATCAACCCACTGGCTGTGCATCTAAGCATCTAATTAACTACGATGTGCATTGGTTTCTGGGACATGGGGACGAAATAGAAACAACTTATCATGACCATTTAATGGGTTAATATTTATAAAGCTGTAGGTACAAAGTGCTCAATAAATGTTAGCTGAAAAATCCCCAAAGCTCTCTAATCACTACAGGGAACCAGAAAAAGAATAATAAAAATTAATAAATGGGGGAAAGAGACACACGGATCAGATTATTCCAAGATCATTAAGGCTCTCTCTCAAAGCCATTACCCTCTTTTAGAAAATTATAATGGGAACCATCAGTTTTACACTCCCTTTCTATATCTGAGTGGTACTCACAACATCGAGTGTCCTCCTCAAACCCCCCTTCTCTAGGGTCATTCACACATCATTCCAGATGGCAAGTTATCAATTAGAGTCCATTCACCCCCTGGAGCCAAAGAGGCAGTGCACTTGCCCCTCAAAGTATTATCACACTCACGGCTCTTCATTCAGTCAACAAATTGCTATCAAATTAGCTCTGAGTATATCTGGGATGAACTAATGCACCCAATAGAATTTGCCTTTTTCTCTCCTTATAGAACTTACAGCCTGGTTGAAGATCTTATTTCATTGGTAGCTCCTAACTCCTGCCATCTGAATGGTTCTGATTGGGGTAGCGAATCGGTGAAAATTAGAATAGCAACTCTGATCCACCAGAAGTGGTTACGTAGAGCACCATGTTTAAGC
Organism: Grammomys surdaster; assembly: GCF_004785775.1. NCBI lineage: Eukaryota > Metazoa > Chordata > Mammalia > Rodentia > Muridae > Grammomys > Grammomys surdaster. The sequence goes on from NW_021620966.1 coordinate 1,208,738, forward strand.
CATGCCCCTGTTCAGTGAGTGAATTGCTGTGACTGGTGGGTGATGTCTGCCATAGATGCAGGAGAAAAATATGATATTAGATGTCCCATTGATAAGACATTGGACCTTTCCTTGATTTGCCAAATCCTGGAATAAAAGCTCATAGGTGAAGTCCTTTTATAGGACTTCAAATCTAAAACCTGAAAGATGGCAGTAATTGTGGTAAAGAGTTGACTCCCCAGCTCCAGGAAATGTACCTCTTCAGAGCTGACAGACCAAAAAGTCCCAGAGGAGGAAAGAAATAGATATGAGACAGTGACGCAAGATTGCAGCTAGGACTGACAGCATGGCTGACAGATAAGCACACAGACAAGAGAAACCTGCAATAAGAAGGGCCTTCACGGACTCTATCCCAGCCCCCATCATGCTTCCTTAACCGAGGATGCCCTTCTCAATGATAGATATTGTCTACATTCTGCAGGTGACTGGTAAGATGATCCAGATGACCCTGGGTCTACTTGGCTTAGAAGATGAGTCCAGGAGGGAAAGATGGATGAAGATGGCCTGAAACAAGTACCCTGGATCTTGCTATTAAAACTCAAGGTGGGGTGGATGAGATGGCCTGGGGTAAAGGTGCCTGCCACTGAGCATGACAGCTTGAGTCTGATTTCCAGGACTCAGCTGGTGAAAGGAGAAAACTGACTCCTTCTCTGACCTCTATACTCGTCTCCATGACACTCCACTTGTACACACACACACACACACACACACACACACACACAAATTAAAATGCAATACAAACAACTCAAGAGTCCCAATTGCACATGCTCACATGGATTTATAACTACAAAAGGTCAGATAGTCTTACAGCTTGAAGATAAGTTAGGAATCATTTATTCCAGGACTCCTCAACTTTGAGAAAATCATTTTTAATTATTATGTGTGTGTGTGTGTGTGTGTGTGTTTATGTGTATGTGTAGGTCAGAGGACAACCTGTGGGAGTCAGTCTTCTCTTTCTACTCAGGTCCTCAAGCTCAGCAGGAAGCACCTTTACCCACTGAGCCATTTCCTTAGCCCTGTGCTATAGTCTTGGAGATTACAGAGGCCCCACGTGAGGCAGAATGTGGGGAAGAACTCAAGGTTATTAGTAAGAGATGACCCAGCTCTCCGAGAGTGGATAAGACTGAGTAGGAAATGTTGAAGGCTGTGCATTTCACCAACAAATCTTCTTGTCTTTTTTTTTTTTTCTCAAAGCACATCCCACTGTTAATTTGTTAGAGCCTAGAGTTGCCCACAGGCACTAAAAGTGGCAGAGGGAATAACAGCAATTTCTATTATCTTCCTAATGCAGGCATCAAAACCTGCTCCAGCTAAGCTAGTTCACATTTCCAGCTAAAAAGCAAGCAATTTCAAAGGCTTTTTTTTTTCTGGCCCTGGACATTTTTTTTTTTTTTTTGACGCTGTGCATTTCTTTCTTGGCTTCACATAGAAGATCACCCCTATCAAGGGAGCCCAAGTCCCTATGATTACCGAAATGCAAAAAGGAGAAAGCTAAATTTAGACCTTGGTTGGGTGTGGGGTAGTAGATAGCAGTGAAAGCAGACACCATAGAAAATGGACAGTTAGCAACAAAATCTGAGCCCTCTGTTAATTAAAACATGGGCTCTACTGTTGAAAATGTACACTCCTGATCTCTGCACTATAGAGAGTTTTTGAAATTGTCTCTTATCAACTCATTTCCTCCATCCCATGAACCCCCTAAGTTCTGTGTTTGTCAACTTTTGATTTGACTTTGGCATGGTGACATGATCTGCTGCTCCTGCCTGAGAGGTTAAGCTGTCAGGGCTGGTAGGACGCTTGTTTCTGTAATGTACTGAATACAAAATGTCCTGCTCTCTGCTGCAGATGATGCTCATGCATTTAGATGTGCCACAGGACTCACTCAGGCTGACAGGCCCCCAGAGAGATTGATGGCGCATCAGAACTGTCATGAGAAATGGATCCCAAACAGGCTGGAATCAGCGGCAAATTGCACAGCACTCAAGCCCAGTGTGGGCAGCAGGGGATTGTTTTTTACATTCAGTGGTGACTATATTGTACATGGGGGCAGAGACCTATGTATCCACTGTGATGGTTAGTATTATTGTCAACCTAACACCTAGGAAGCAAGCCGATGGGCACACCTATGAGGGACTGTCTAGATTAAGGTCATCTTCTGAGAAGGTCTGGAAGGGATTATCCTGTTTATCCTAGTTGGGGGGAAAACCCTTCTTTGCTGAGGATAGACCCATTCCCTGGCAGGAATCCTGGAGTATATAAAATGGAGAAGAGAAGAGAAGCGCTAGTACACATGCGTTAATTCATTGCTCTCTTAACTGTGGATACAATGTGACCAGTGTTCTCAGACTCTTGCCGTGTGAACTGAGCCATGAGACAAATAAACCCTTCCCCTCTTTAGACTTCTTGTCAAAGTACTTTATCCATGCAACAGGAAGAAAAAAACTAAGACACCCACTATTAGGATGAGGAGTTTAATTTTAATTGGGCATGTTAATTAGATGAGCCAAAGGAGGCTTTTGATTGCTAGACTCCAATACTTTGACAGCTGTATCTTAGGAGTCAGCCTCAGGAGGAGAAATGTCATCTAATGGTTTTTAGCAAGGCAGAGGGATTGGGGGAAGGGTGAAGTCTGCCAGAACCATGTTTGCCATGCTCAGGCCTGTTAGTGTCCCTTTAGTATGCTTTCAGTTTTTAATGACACTGTAGATAGCAGTCTGAATTCCTACATTTGTCCTGGAATATCTCAGGTTCTATGTACAGTTGGTACAGACTGAAATCTGGGTTGCATCCTCAGAAAACCCAATAACCTTTAGGGTGACTGGTTTTGTTATTGATGTTAGTTGAACAAAGTGTTCTATCTGTAAGGGTCAAAGCATGTCCTGTAAGACACCACTCACTCACATCCATTAAGTGTTTGCTTTGAGTTCTTTCCCTAGCGTGGATTTGGGCTGCTTCAGCCATATTCTTCACTTTTTCTGTATCACTGCATCACCAGGAGCATACATTCACAAGATGGACAGAGCCATCAGCAATCACCATTAGTGGACATAGAGGAATTATGTCCACCCGGACATGAGAATTCTGACCCAGAGACCAACTCTGGTCTATTCTCTATTCATGTTCTAAGCACCAGGCTCCTAGTCTCAGTAAAAGAAAGAGGAGCTGATAACTCCAGGATCCTGTGCTTTCTGAATGCTTTTATATCAAAGAGACTGACATAGAGCTAGGAAGCTCTCATTAAAAATATGCCAGAATTAAGGCCTAGTCTCAGTGGCAACAGAATTTTAACATAAACTGTGGAGAGAATCTACACCTCACTTGTCTGCTTCCTTTGCACAAGGTCAAGCTCAGACAGCACCAAGCCAGGACAGGTCTCTCTCTTCACAATAAATGTTTATGAAAAGTGAAGGATCCGGGCGAGGGAACACTTCCTCTCTGGGGACCACACGGAGTTGGTGAAAGATACTTCCTAGCTCTAACTAGATGTCCTCTTTCGACGCCCCAGCTCGTTTTCTCCAGGAAGCTTTATCTGCAGTTACAGGGGTGCAGCTTTCTTTCCTACTTCCTCTCCAACTCAGCTTCTTAATGGTCTCTTGTTCTGCCAAAGCCAATTGTCATGGGAACTGCTGAGGCTTAGACAGACTTCACCACTAGCTCCAGAGCCTTTCCTTGGAGATTTGGGAGCAGTCATTCTGATAATACATGAAATCAGATTACATGAAGACAAAGGCATTTGGGGACGGCTTTACTGGAGGTAAAGGACAGAAAGCCATTCATGGATGCCAAAATATGAGGCATCTCTAGGAAAGAAGGGTCAGCCCAATCTCTTAGACATGGAATCATGGGAAATCTGAGCTGTTTGGCTTGAGATATTTCCTCTCCCCACCCCTTCTTTTCTTCCTCTTTCCCTTTCTTTCTCTCCTTGGATGTAAATCTTGGAGAAATGCTAAGATGAGGTCTTACTATATAGCCTAGATTGACCTCAAATTAGATTCTCCTACCTCTGCTGCTCACTAGGATTACAGATCCAGGCCATCATGCATGTCTGGAAGTTCTCTTTAGCTTATGAAGTTAAACGCTTGCTTCATAGGCACACAAGCTTTTTTTCTTTGCTTCTTTGCTTCTTTGTTTTTTGATACAGAGTCGTCTCACTGTGTAGCTCTGGCTGGCCTGGAATTCAGTCTGTAGATCAGGCTGACCTCAAACTCACAAAGATCCACCTACCCCTGACATGGGTGCCGGAATTAAAGGTATGCAACACCACACCCAACTCTTTTCTTCCCTACAAGCCCCCCCCTTTTTTTTCTTTTTGATTTTTCGAGACAGGGTTTCTCTGTGTAGCCCTGGCTGTCCTGGAACTCACTCTGTAGACTAGGCTGGCCTCGAACTCAGAAATCTGCCTGTCGCTGCCTCCCAAGTGCTGGGATATGTAAGCCCTTTTTGAAATGACCTCTTTGATTCTCTTTTTCTCTGGGGTCTCCATGATGTCTTATCTATTTGCATGCACAGACCACTTTCCTCTCTGCCTTCTACTCAAGATGCTTTTCTGTTTCCTGATAACTTCAGGTGTATCTTAGCTTTCTCTGTGTGAGCTAAGGTAACATGTACCTCCCAGAGTCATCTGTATGTCAAGGGAAAATTCCTAAAGTCTGTGTGGGCCAGCACTCTCCTCAGCCTCAGGCACCACTCCTGCTGCCACATACTATACCAGAAATGGCCCTTCGGGATTGTCTGCTTCCTGGCAAGCCTAGACTTAGACATTTCTAGGAGCAGCTAGCCCACTCTTTGTTGAAATGATCTTCTAAGGAAGAAGGGAGTGTTCATTGGCAACACACTTGAACACTGAAACCCCTAGAGCTGGAGACACGCAAGTGTGGGGGATATTTTGGATAGAAATGAACGAATCCAAACAGATCTGGGCTCAGCAAATCTTACTACCCATTTTTAGCTTTTTGCTCTTTAAGAGAACTTTTCTAGACTGGGTTTTCCTGATGAGCTGCCAGGACTCTGGATTCCAACTGTTCTCAAGAGTCTGAAGAGTGGTGTTTCACTTTTATTCCTCCTACTTACCAGCCATGTGTCCAGAGCAAGTCCCTCCCCAACACAGGATTCAGTTCTTGCCCTCCCCCAATTCCCAGCATAGATAATTACCAAGATTCCTTTGTTAACCACCCTCAGTCTAGTCTTTCCCTAGCTACACTGTCAGTTCTAGGCAGTCTTCATCTCGAGGGCGTTAAGACAACAGATACTTAGAACTCAAAATTGTTTCACTTCTGAATGCTGTCTTTTATTTTCTGTTTGTTCAATTTCTCCAGGGTCTGTGTGGCCAGCCTCTAGACCTTGCCAGTTGTTCTAGTTACCTTGACTGTTGCTTTAATAAAACATTTCAACCAAAAGTAATGTGAGAAGGAAAGGGTTTATTTAATTTCACAGGTTACAGTTCATCATTGAGGGAAGCTAGGACGGGAACTCAAGGCAGGAGCTGAGGCAAAGACCATGACGACTGGCTTGTTTCAGGCATACCAGGCCTACTTGCCCAGGGCTGATATTAGCTGCTTAAGGATGACACCACCAACGGTGGAGTGGCCTTTCTACATCAATCAGCAATCAAGAAAATGCCTCATAGATGTGCCCACAGGCTATCTTTCTGTGGAGGCAGTTCTGTCTACTTCCATTCCATATCTATGCATTTAAGTCTACCAAGAAGCTGAATGCTTTTATCAATTAGCTTCTCCATTGTCTCCAGAATGTGTAACTCTCAATTAAGACTACTTCAGAGCAATCAGTAGGGGACTGAGGTATGCTATGGGGAAAGTGGCATCCTACGGTCAGACCATGAGGATCCTTCTTAGATGTTGACTTCTGATGCTCTGTGGTTGGGTTGGAGGACCAAAATCCACCTCTCTTGGCCTTGCAGTCCTGTTTCCCCATTGCTTCTTCTTGTCTTGGTGATTGTAAGATCCCCTTGTAATTCCTCCTTTCCTGACATTCATTTGCATAGAGCTTCCTGACGCTTAAACCCACCACTAAGCATCTTACCTCCCTAATAAACTTAATAGCCCTGGTAGATATCTTAGCTTTACTATTGCTGTGATAAACACCATGACCAAAACAAGTTGGGGAAAAAAGGGTTTATTCTCTTACTCATACAGCACAGTTCACCATCGAAGGAAGTCAGGACAGAAACTCAAACAGGGCAGAAAGCTGTAGGCAAGAGCTGATGCAGAAGCCATGGAGGGATACTACTTACTGGCTTGCTTCCATGGCTTTGTTCAGCCTACTTTCTTATAGAACCCAGGACCACCAGGCCAGAGGTAGCACTACCCATCATGGGCTAGGCTCTCCCTCATCAATCACTAATTTAAAAAAAAAAAATGCCTTACAGCTGTGTCTTATGGAGACAATCTCTCAATTGAGGTTCCCTCCTTTAAGATGACTCTAGCTTGTGTCAAGTTGACATAAAACTAGCCAGGACAGTGAAAGACAAGCTGAAGGACTTTCAGTGAATGTGTAGACATTGAGACATGTGTTCTGGGTTGCCCTGGTGCTGTGCTGTTTGTATTCTGATGTTAATTCTGCTTTCTCAAGAGGGACTGCCTAGGCAAGGAGTGAATCACATACTCAAGTGATTTCTTGTGAACCTTCTCCCCATCTTAACTGGTCAAATAAAGGCTAGAGCCTGTGATTGGGCAGTGGAAGGTAAAGGTGGGGCTGGAGGTTTTAGAGAGCAGGGGAAGAGGGAAAGGAGAAGAAGAAAACAGAGGAAGAGGAGGTGGAAGGAAGATGGAGCAGAACCACATGGCCCAAAGAAGCTACAAGTATCAAGGGATCTCATAGCTGGGAAACAGAGCAGCATAGTGATAAGTCTGCCCAATCTAGGCCTGAAGCTTATAAATCTTGTAACTGAGTTGTGTGGTTTTTGCATGGGCTTATTGGGGTTGGAGATTTACTGCAACAGACGTGTATCCATACATTCTCATTCAGTGCATTAGCTATGATGTAACCCTTCCAGACAGAGGTAACTGTACTTCAAGCCAGTTCTTTCTCTTTATTCCACAGTTTTTATATGTCAAAGTAGTTTATACATACCTAAAAAGGAACCATCGACTATACCTGGCACTGATGGGAAAGGCCTTGTCGATGGTGTGCTTAATTTACTCTCAAAGTAATGAGACAGGCAATAGGGAGCTCTCTAAGAGAAAAAGACCAGAGAAAAGAGTCTGGAGTCAGCCTGATATTCCAGGAGGGGTAGGACAAAGGTAAGCAAGAACTGCCTATGACTTGAGGGATGTTGTTTGGACCATAGTGATTTTCCAAACAAGAAGGGTGGTGCATCAATAGGTCTGTTCTCTAGAAACCTCCAAGCCACCTGGAAAGCTTTATTCATTCATTCATTCATTCATTCATTCATTCATTCAAATGACAATGATTTATCAAGATACTACTACCCTGATACGTTCTGTATAGATGATATAGAAATAAATGAGTCCTAATTCCTGCATTCTAGGATTGAGGAGGGGCACAGAAATTGAATTTTAAAGTTCCATGGAGCACATCTTTCAGAAGGAGGGAAGATGGGATCAGAAAGCTGGCAATGCCTAACACTGATAAAGATGCAGAGTGAAAGACCATCAACAGTGGCAACAGAGATGTAAAGTTAGCCATGCCATGAACACAACATAGCTGTTACATACATGAACTCATAGCAGCTCTGGTCACCTGCACAAGTTCAAGCCAGTTAAAAATTCGAGCACAGAGGGTGGAATGGTACCCAAGGCCCCATCCTTAACTAAGGAGCTATTGGCAACTGATGGCTGCTGGGGAGGGAGGGTCACTTTTCCTTGGGGGTTGATCAAGTTGCCTGTGCCACAATGATTGATCCCACAGCCATGCCCAAAGGGGTGGCACTAACTAGATTCAGTGAGTTACTTAAAAACGAAGACTTGAAACCAGAAGGGAGCGAAATGTATTGGGAAAAGGAGCCGGGGGAGGTGAGGGGAGGAAGTGGAAGAAATGTGATTATGATCCATCATATACATTTATGAAATTATCAAAAAACAAGTTAAAAAAGAAGTACAAAACAATGCAACTCCCTTTGCACACAATTTGGCACACTGGGTTATCTCCAGTTTGGGGTAATTAGGAATGAATAAGCTTTTGTATAGATTTTTATTTCTGTCTGCCCCTGTGTTTGTCTCTGTATCTCTCTGTGTCTGTCTCCCTGTATCTCTCTGTGTCTGTTTTCCTCTATCTATCTATCTCTCGTGTGTGTGTGTGTGTCTGTAGAGAGAGAGAGAGAGAGAGAGAGAGAGATAGACAGACAGACAGACATCAGGTAAGTATTCAAGTACATACCACTGTGCCTGTGGAGACCAAAGAACTGTGTCATCTATCTTCCTCCCTCTCCCCTGGGGGTGTGTGCATGCACAGCTGTGCCTATGGAGACTAGAGAACAGTGTCATCTGTCTCCCTTGTTGCTCTTTACTTTATTCCACTGAGCCAGAATCTTTGTTTCAGTCAGGCTGGCTAGTGAGCTCTCAGGGTCCACCTGTCTCTGCCCTACATGCTGGGGTTACAGGGATGGTGTTAGGCATTCAAACTCAGGTTCTCATACTTACAGTGTAAGTACCATTAAACTGTAAGACCCTCGACCTCCTCAATCAGTGGTACTTACTTCAAGATGCCTCCCACCCCCACCCCCACCCCGAGTGAGACACCAAGACGCAGATCAATGCAAAAGCAAAAGCCAGAGGTTTATTTTCCGGCCTGTCAGGGTCGAGCTTCAATTAGTCCCTCAAGGCGAGTGACTAGAAGGCGACCCCGAATGTCTATTGCAAGCAGTTTTTATACTTTTCAGAGGCACAGATTACCAACAAGGTTACGGTTCAAACTTATTGGCTTAGCATATTGACCTTTAAATCTATTGGCTAGCAAGCATGGGTGGATCATGACATGCACTTGAACTCTACCTGGGACTTTCCAGAGGGTCAGGTGACTATCAGTCAGTACATTCTATGTTTTTTTCTGAGAATTTTTTTTTCGAGATAGGGTTTAGTCTGTATAGTCTGTATAGTCCAGGCTGTCCTGGACTCACTCTGTAGACCAGGCTGGCCTCAAACTCAGAAATCCGCCTGTCTCTGACTTCCTTTCTGAGAATTTTTACTCAAGAATGTTCCTGTGGGTGGAATGGAACTTGGCCTAGCCTTGACCCAGGTGGGTGGTTGTAAGGCTGGTGAAAGCCCCTAGGATCCTTGAACACCATGAACCAGTTTTCCAGCTTACATGTAAGGGTCTTTATGGTATGCTTTCATTTCTCCTGGTGAATACCCAGGAATGGGGTTTCTATGTTGCAAGGTAAGTATATATTTAACTTCATATATATTTAATATATCTAAGTATATATTAGCACACAGAGAAATACAGAAAGAAAGAGAGAGACAGAGACAGAGAGAAACAAAGACCATCTATACAAAAGCTTATTCCTAATTACTTCAAACTGGAGATAACCCAGTGTCCTTCTACTGGTAAGTGGGTAAACATACTGTGGTATATCCATATTAAGAATATTACCTAGCATTAAAAAGGAAGGATGGGTTACTGATATATCTCCAGCTAGGTGAAAAAAGCCAGACTTAGGTTTATTGTGTGACAATCCAGAAAAAACTGAACCACAACCACAGTGGTGTTTTCGAGAGTCTGGGCATGGGTAAAGTGGGCAGCTTCGAGGGTTTATGAGGGACCCTGTCAGGGTGAGAAGTCATCTGTACCTTGACTAGGGTTGTAGTTATTAATGCATAATCTTGAATGTAAAAAAAAAAGTCTGAGAAATGAATGCCAAAAGGGCTTATTTTATACTCTGTGTCTCTTATGCCACAATATCCCTGACTGAAAAACAAATTCTATGTGGTTTACATCCTTGTACTATAGGAAGGCGTTGGGAGAACTGTCTCCTCAATACACCTTGGCCCTTTCCTGGTGGTGAGGGATGTAGGAAATAGAATAAGAAAGAGTAAACATGGCGGCTGACTTTGGAGGGCTAAACCTGTTTGTTTGTTTTCAGTGAAATAGTAGCAAGAATGTGATTTAATCCAGGAAAGAAGGCAGCAGCCAGATTCTAAATGTCTTTGGAGAATGTTTGTGAAGAAGGTGGGCATGAGGAGAGTGTTGATATCTGGAATATACAGATTCAGGAAGGCCATGGAAGCAGAGGAATAAAGATTGCCTCCTATCAGCCAAGTGTGTGTGTGTGTGTGTGTGTGTGTGTGTGTGTGTCTGTCTGTCTGTCTGTCTGTCTGTCTGTCTGTCTCTGTGTCTCTCTGTGTGTGCTCACATGTACATTCAGCAAAGAGTCAGAAATCTATCTTGGTGCCTCAGAACCTCAATTTGTTTGAAAGAAAACCCCTAGACAGGAACAAAAAGCAGGCAAACACTATGCTCTTCCAAATCCAAACGGATAGAGTTGTTGGCCTGAGCAGCCTGAAATGGAATTCTGCACGGGTTCCTACTGGACTCCATCCCCCAGCCCCAGCTCCCAAAAGGCAGTAGTCAGTTCAGCAAAGCCCACCTGCACAGGTACCTGAGACAACTACAACCAAATAAGCCTTGGATAATAGCTCTTTCCCCATGCACCCACACAGGCACAGGCTGCTCAGTAAGTGGAAGCTACCAGACCTCTAGGGTTGCTGCAGTTGCAGTTGCTGCAAGCCCCTGGGCAGATGCTGTTTGCTCAGCTTATCCAGCGAAGTGCAAAATGGATGTCCTTGGAGAGCTACCCAGAAGATGATAAAGGGACATCGAAAGGAAAATAAAAACTCCCCAAAATAATGGAAAATAAAAGTCTGGGTCTTCAGGAGCCCAGGGTGCTCACAACTTCAGCTATCTTTTTGTATTCTGGTTTCTTGAGGTATGAATACCAAAGACTTAAATTGGAAAAAGTGAGCCCCTTCATTCGGAATGAATGTTACTGAAGGCAGCAACCGTTGTGGTAGCCATATACTCAGAAGTAGAAACTAAGCCAGACCTTGTGGGTTCAAGTCTTAGTACTACCGTTTATGGATTCTGTCCACTTAGGCCAACTTCCTTGTTTACAAACAGGAATGTTGTCCTACTTCTTGAGACTGCAGGGGAAACTAAGTTATCAAACTGTAGTGTGCTTAGGGCAAAACTGGCTGCTGATAAGAACTCAGACCGAGTTGCCAACAAAGAAGGACTGTATTTCTAGAGAGACTCCAAGGGGCTCCAAGAGCCTTCTACCAATTGTTGCTTCTTTTCTTGAGAACAGTGATTGTCTGGAGTTGGCCTTATTACAGGGACAGAGTGCATTCTGTGTTCTAGCCCCACTCTTCTAATTCCTCACTCTAGGTGTGGTCTCAATCCCATAACCATTCAGCTAAAATCATACACCTATGCAGCAGCATGGGACCTTCCTGGATGAGCCATGTCATTTGCTCTCCTGTCTATTCTCCCCCCACAGAGAAGCAGGAGTAGGTGCACCTTACACTACTCTCCAGTGTGGCTTTCTGTCCTCATGTGGAGCCTTGGGAGCCGTTCTCTATCTGTTCCTAGTTAACGGCCCTGCAGCACCAGCACAGTCTCTTCATGCTTTCTGGAACAGTCCATTGCCCAACAAGACCGTTCCTGTCTTTTCTCATGGCCTTGAAAGCTTCTTCTGGGTCCCACAACAGACAACCTGGGCTAAAATGGCACATGGTAACCACTTGGGTGCTGTCTCCACACTAAAACTGTAATCCAAGAAACGTAAGCATCCAGAGAAGAGAGTTGGGTGATATGTTCAGTATTTCCTGGGGATGGTTGCCTGGAGACACTCTTGGGAAGGGTTCTCCTTTGAATCAATATAATTATTTTCTAGAAGCCAAGAAGCCAACTTCTAGGGACCATCCTCTAAGTGGGCACTTCTTACTCTAATCTAATTTAATTTGGGCTGTTGGAGACAGAGGGAGACCTAGAGTTCTACTTTTCACTCTCCAGCTACTTGCAAGCTTGTTTTTCCAGATGTCCAGCTAAGAAGAACCTCTATAGGAGAGATTTTTTTTTTTCTGGAGGAATTCTCAGAATGGAAGGGAAATAGAAAAAGAAGTATCTATCACAGCACCAACAGATTACTGTTATACTTAATATTATCTTACTGTTTTATTTTTGTTTATTTTTGGATTATGCATATGGATATGTGTATGTGCATGTATGAATTTAAGTGCTCTCAGAGGCCAGTAGAGACAGTTAGATTCCCTGGAGCTGGATGGTTGTGAGCCACCTAAATGGGTACTGGAAACCAAATTCAGGTTCTTTGCAAGAGCAGTGCATCCTCTTAACAGTTAAGAGGATTAATCAGCTAAGACTTAATTGATAAGTTATCTCTCCAGGCACGTTTGACTAGGTTTTTTTTTTTTTTTTTTTTTTTTTTTTAATGAGGCAGGGTCTCTCTATATAGTTCAGAATGGCTTTGAACTTGGGCCTTTCTATGTAGTTTAGGATGGCTTGAATTTAGAATCTTCCTGTCTCAGCCTCCCCCAGATTTTGGGATTATTATGCTTATCTCTATTAAAGTTGTTTCTTCTTGTTGTTTGTTTTTGGAGGTAGAGTCTCACATCCCTGTTGTGGACGGCCCTGGTATTGTTTATATTTTGATGTTAATTCCTCTCTCCTGGGAGGGGCTGTGGACTAGGAGTGAGTCATATACTCAGGTGACTTCTTGTGAACCACCTCCTAATGAATAAAGGAGCCAATCACTGGGCGAGTAGGAGGGACTTCCAGTTTGGAGAGGGGAAGAGAGGAAGGAGGAGAGAGATAGGCCTTTTTGGACGGGATAGCGAGAGGGTAGGGCGTAGCTACTAGTGTCTCCTGGCTTATGGCGAATCCACCAGGTTTTAGCCGCCTAAATGGGAGTCACCTAAGCGGGAGGATTTAGATTTAATATAGCTTATAAGATTAGCAATCTAGTTGTGTCCAGAGATTGAGTTACCATTGTTTCTGCACTAAGTTTGTATGGTGTCTTTCTTCACAAGGCTGCTCAATTGAGTCCCAGAAAGAAAGGTAGAGCAGCAAAGCGTGGGTTTGCCTGATGTGCACCACAAAGGCCATGGGGATTTTGAAGCTTGGGGCTGGCATGAAAACAACCCGCCAGCGGGAACTTATCGAGCTGGGTGGAGAGATTTCGGGAGCTCTGGGGCCAGAGAGTCTGCTGAGATGAGAACACCCTGCTGGTGCCATGTGGCCTGCCGATGCTGGTGTAAGACTTTTGGGTCTAAATGTAGGATTTTCTGGTCTTGGTTTGAAAAGAATCCCACTGTCCCAGGACACATCCCGGGAGGGGCACATTCCTTAGTCACAGGACACCTGCTGGATTAATTCAGAGGAGGAAGGGAGAGGCTGATTAACATTCCTCAGACCACGGGGGAGGGAACCCACCTGCCCGTAAGGAGGTCCCCAAGCATATATATTCCAGGAATCAGGAAGCTGAGCTCTTAATGTAATAAACCTGGGCAAAAGGAAGACACTCCTTGTCATAATCTTAGTCACCTAGGGACCAAACCCAGAAAGGTCAGACTTTGTGGTTTGCCCTCGCGAACTATACTGTACTCGACCCAGCGCCTGCAGGTTGTTGTCTCCCCTCCCCCCTTCTCTTCCCCCTCTCTCCACGTGGTCATGGCCGGCCTCTACTCTCTACTTCTCTCTCTCTCCTCTTGCTCTCCCACTCTCTTAATATACTCTCCCTCGTGGAACCATCTTGGCCTGCTGTGATCTGTCCAAGCTGCCCGTGAAATCCTTTTAGTACCCATAAATACTGTACCCAGCTCTTGTTGGGCACTCTCTTGCCTGCAGGCAAGAGAGTCCTAGTGCACTCGTTTCATTAAACCAAACCTCATGTGATTGCAGCAAGTCCTGTTCTGTGGGAGCGCATCCCCTGGTTTTGGATCTTACAGTCCCAACACTGGGCATATCGCGGGAACTGGCCATTCCATTTTAATATTTCCCACAACACATCCCAGACTGGCTTTGAACTCACTGTGTAGTTCAAAGGGTAGGTTGCTGAAGACAACCCTGAACTTCTGAGCCTCCTGCCCGTACATTCCAAGCATTAGTATAACAAACATGCATCACCATACCCACTCTACGAAGTACTGGGGATCAAACCTGGGGCTTTGTGAATGCAGGCAGGCTCTCTAACGACTGAGCTCAGCCTCAGCCTTCTGTAAGCTAAGTTCTGTACTGCAGCTGGTTTTGTGGTTTTTCCTCCACCTCCCTTCAAGAAGTACCAATCCATGATGCTGCTTTGGTCCGCTGATTGCTTCTGAGGGCATCTGGGGAACAGCAAACACTGGTAGAGGTTTTCTCTGAGCTTCCCTTATCTGGCTAAAGACAGATTCTCCCCAAAAGGAACATAGCTGTCAAGAATCCCTTTCTAGGGAATCTCACCAACCAGAGAAAATTAATTGTATCACAGGAGAGAGGCTTGGCAGTGGACACAGCCCCACAGACTTGGTCACAGACTGTCACCTTCTAAGGCTTATTCATCTTTCTACAAAACCATTCTCTCCTAAGTTGTTTACCTCCCTCCTCTACCTCTCTCCCTCCTCCATCTTCCCTAGGGAGAACAGCATGGGTTTCTAGACAAGCTCAGGTTTGGGTATTCACTTTCCTTTTCTGTGACATCCCCCATGCATATAACGAGCCTGTAAACCTCTTCTTGTGTTCATCTCTCTACTCTCTGTTTACCCATAGGTTCAGAATGGAGTTCCCAAGGGGTAGAAGGGGTGTTTCCCTACCCCGTGTGTGTAAAGTTCCTTTCAGGAACTTCTGTCTGCCTTGGTAGTCTCAAGGGCCACTGCAAAGAGGTTTATTTTCCTACCCACTAGACTAGGAGATTTGGAGAACTTTGTACCCAACAGGAAGGCCAATCTGGTAAAGAGATGTCCCCGAAGGGCTTTCTAATCCCCGCTCCCTCCAAACTAGAAGAAAAAAAAAATGGTTTTTAAAAGAGAGACTTCCAAGGCCTTCCAAGCGTGAAACTGAATGTGCCTCGAAGTGGTCTTTCTACAGTAGACTATTTCTTTCTTTTTATTTTTAATGTGTGTGTGTGTATGTGTGTACTTGCATGTGTGCGCACATGTGTGCGTGTGCATGTGTGCACCTGTGATGTATATAGGCACATGTGCCACAGAACTCGTATGGAAGTCAGAGGAAAACTGTGGAGTTGAGAGCGTTGGACAGTAGCTCATTCTACCTTATGTCTTCATGTGAGTGGGTTCCTGGGATGAAACTCAGATTGCCAGATCTGCAGGGCAAGCACCTGTACCCACCAACCCATCTCAATGCACAGGCTATTTCTTATTCTATGGCTAAAATTAGGGCCTTGAACCTGTCAGCTCTCCACCTGAAACACTTCCCTCTAGAGGCTGATCTTCCTTACATAAGGACCACTTTGAACCCCAGAAATAACTGTGGGTCAGATGATGGCCCCACTTGGAGTAGTGTGCATACCTCTGGGCGTCTCTCTGTCTGCATTGCCCAGACACGTTCCTTCTTACCCTTGGTAATCCTTACTGGTCCAAGGGTGCCAAGGCAAACATCAATCATTCTATCTCCAGCAGCGATCTCAGAGGGCCAAGGAGATGTCAGCATCAGAAAATAAACAACCCTAATATTAGTCCAGACGTGTGGACATGCTTCTCCAGCAGGTGTAGGGGAAGAAAAACACTTGCATTCTTGTATATTTTTAAGTTGTACCTCATGTACCCAAATCTCCCAGAACATCACTATGTGGTTTTTGGCCTAGAACAGCTATTGTTACTGAAACTCTTACTTAAGGGATGAGGCAACATCTGGCCTTGGGCTCATGGTAACTGGCTATTTCCAGAACACTGATTGTCTTGAGGCCTCCTGACCCTAAATGTCTCCTCTGCCACCAGATGGGCAGCAATTCTAATATTGCAAGTGCATGGCCACCCACTCTACCTTAGAAAAATGTGCAAGTGACAGATGAAAGCAGGTCACCAAATGAAGTCACCAGACATCACAATGCCACCAATGAATGTTTTTGAATGAGACTCACTGTGTTTCTGCAGGTTGTGTATATGCATGTTTGTATGTATGGGTGTTTGTATGTATGTGTGTGCACATGCTTATAGTGGAAACTTCTAGTTTCTTTGAAAAGTTAGTTATACAGGACTATGTTCTGGGTGCTGGAAACCACAAGGAGTTGTGTGGTTTGATGGTCAGGTAGAGGTAATGGGACATGCTATTGTAACAGGTAACTTTTTGCACAGAATTAAATCTTGGCTGAATATTTCATGCTGTAGGATTAGAGCAAAGTTTCTGAGTTGGATAATATTTTGATTTTATAATTGCCAATGCTAGGGGCACTGATTTATATTAATATGTAATATAAAATGGCCATTTCAGAAACTGTTAGAAATTCTGTCCTGATCCCAAGCCAAAAATCATTTAATGATTTTGGCAAAATTCAAGGGAACAGCTCAAAGGACATTTTCTTCCTTTTCATTGGTACGTGTGTGCTATGTGCATGCATGTATATGCATGTTTGTATGTATGGGTGTATATGTGTATGCACATGCTTATAGTGGAAACTTCTAGTTTCTTTTAAAAGTTAGTTATACCAAATTATGGTTTGCTGAGGCATACATGCTGAGGCATACAGGTGAAAGGATGTCTTGCTAAAACAAACACATAAAAGACTGTTTTCCTGAAAGCAGACACAGGTGAAAGGATGTTTGGATATAGCAAACTCATGACAGGACCCCACAGACAGTGGGAGACTGGCACTAAGCATTGGTTTGGTTTGCTCTGCCTTGTTATTCTTCTTCACTAAGAACATGCATGTATTGGTTCATCTTGCATAGCACTGTTGAGCTCAACTTGTGGTAACTCTGTTATTGAGAGAAACTCGCCCAAGAACTGCTTGTGAGGTTCCTGCAGCAGTCTAATGCTTCAGTGGCCTCGCCTTAGGCCTGTTGAGGAGCCTGGAGGTTTCTTCAGGATTGAACTATAGCTGCTTGGTGTTTGTTTGTTGAAAGGACTGGACTGTAGCTGTCTGTTCATCTGTGGTATCTGCCTGCCTAGAGGACTGGTCTGCAGCTGCTGAATATTTGGTGTTTGCTACGGAACTGAACTGCTGCCTGTTAGTATTCTGTCTAAACTCCACCTCCACAGTTATCTGGCAACAGCCAGGTATGATGCTCCTCCCCACAGTTACCTGGCAACAGCCAGGTAGGCCTGCCCACTATAAAAGGGGCTGCTTGCCCCTCCTCTCTCTCTTACTCTCTTACTCTCTTGCCTCTAGCTTCCCTCTGTCCTCTGGCCCCTCCCCCTTCCTTTCTCCCTCTCTCCACGTGGTCATAGCTGGCCTCTACTTCTCTGGGCTCTCTCTCTCTCTCTCTCTCTCTCTCTCTCTCTCTCTTCCTGTCTCTCTCTCTCTCTCTGTCTCTCTCTCGCTCGCTCGCTCCCTCGCTCGCTCTTGCTCTTGCTCTTGCTCTCTTTTTCTCTCTGCCTCTACTACCCTCCTGGCTCCCCTCCCCTCCCCATGCCCTGAATAAACTCTATTCTATGCTATACTGGTGTGTGACTGATCCCTCAGGGGGAAAAGATGCCTCGGCATAGGCCCACTGAGACATCCCCTTCCCCCATACCTCTCCACACATCTACAGGACATACTCTTTATCTTTTTATAAACAAAACATTGGTGCTGAGATCAATCTTGCCCCAAAGAACTATTGCTGAACAGGTCCACTTCCCCCATATCCTAATAGCCTTTCTCTTCTACAATATCTGCTGGGTGGTGGGCTAGAGAAGACCCTAGAGAAGAAATAGGTTGCAAAAAGTTTATGCCTACATGCTTATATGTGCTACTGTGCCAAATGTTTCAAGACACTCCTACATCCAGTTATGAAGCCCTATATGAAGACAGTACCCACAGTTTAAAAAATGAGGCTTTAGATCTTTGGTCCAAGATGGAGTCACTTAAGACACTGAGGTGGAGACTGATATGGAACCTAGCTCCATCAGAGAAATGGAAAACGAATGCTCTACACGTCTCAGAAGTCTGCTGACCCCCTGTCTCAGCAGAACAGCTAGACCCCACCTTCCTGCTAGTCTAAGGGCTGGCATCCTCTCCACCACCACCCCGGGGGGTGGGGGGGACGACTTTGCTTTCTGTGGTCTCTTTTGTCTACAGCAATTCCTTTTTGTTTAATAGTCTCCTGCCACACTCCCACCCAACTAAAAGCACCCTGTAAAAACTAAGATTCCTCCTGGGGTGCTGCATTCCTTTCACTTGGGAACAGTCTGGAAGCTCATAGCCTGAATAAAGCTTCAGCTTTTGGCCTCAGCTTGGCTCTCGGGGTTGTGGCTCTCGTGGTCTGGTTCTCCTCTTAAGCCTCACGCTCCCATTTATTTATTTATTTATTTATTTATTTATTATTGTCTGTTCAGACACACCAGAAGAGGGCATCAGATCCCATTACAGATGGTTGTAAGCCACCATGTGGTTGCTGGGAATTGAACTCAGAACCTCTGGAAGAGCAGTCAGTGCTCTTAACCGCTGAGCCATCTCTCCAGCCCCCCACACGCACATCCTTATCCACACCCTTTCTGTCTCTCATTAGAATACAAACAGGCACCTTGACATAAAACCAGATACACCGAACCTGATAGAAGAGAAACTGGAGGGCAGTCTTGAAGTCATTGGCATAGGAAATGACTTTCTGAACAGAACACCATTAACACGGGCACTCAGAACAATTAATAAGTGGGACCTCATGAAACTGAAAATCTGTAATGTAAAGGACATTGTCATTTGGACAAATTAGCAGCCTACAGAATGAAACTACACACCCTATACAGGGCTAATATCCAAAATCCATAAAAAAATTAAAAAACTAGATATCAAGAAAACAAATAACCCAATTAAAAATGGAATAGAGATCTAAACAGAATTCTCAGTAGAGAAAACTCAAATGGCTGAGAAGCACTTGAAGAAATGTTTGGCATCCTTAGCCATCAGGGAAATGCAAATCAAAACTACGTTGAGATTTTCAGCTTAAACCTGTCAGAATGGCCGAGATCAGCAAAACAAGTGACAGCTCAGGCTGCCGAGAGAATGTGGAGTAGAGGAAGAGTTTGCTGTGGAAGAGCAACGCTGTGCAAATCAGTGTGGATGTTCCCCAGGAAGATGGGAATCAGTCTACCTCAAGATCCAGTTATACCACTCGTGGGCATGTACATAAAGGATGCTTCATCCTATCACAGAGATACTTGCTCGGCCGTGTTCACTGCTGCCCTCTTCCTAGTAGCCAGAAAATGGAAACAACCTAGATATCTCTCAATGGAAGAATGGATAAACAAACTGGTACATTTACACAATAAAGTATTATTTAGCCCTTAAAAATATGACATCATGAAATTTGTAAGCAAATGAATGCAGAGACACATGTTCACACACAGGGTGATCTCCTCCCCGCTTGGGGAAAAAAACCCACAAAACTGGAAGCCATAATACATACCTAAAAGACATGTAAAAAATTTTTTTAAGAGACAATGAACCTCCAAAGATGCCCTTGAGATCATTTTTTAGCCATCTACTGCTGGGCATGGGGCCTATCCGTAAGAGTAGTTTTTTCCCCAATGAGACTTTTTTGGAGAAAACAGTGCTGGAGGGAACTAAGTTTGATTTGCAAGTGGCTAACAATGATAGTTTCTGGGTTAGGAATGGGGGCATGTGTCTCTTCTCCTTTCAGCTCTAAGACTGCATCTGCTACAGATCCATGAAGGCCATGTGCAGGCTGCCACAGTCCCTGTGAGTTCATATATGTGACAGCCTTTTGTATTGAGAAGCTCTTCATTTCTTGGTGTCCTCCCCTCCATTCCCTCTGGCTCTTACATTCTCTCGGCCACCTACCTCTTCCTTGGGGTTTCCTGAGCTCTGAGAGGTGGGATTTGATAGAGGCCATTTGGGGGTGAGTGTTACAGGGTCTTTACTCTGTGTATTATCTGGCTGTAGGTCTCAGATTTGTTTCCATCTGCTGTAAGAGGAAGCTTCTCTGAAGACGGAGGAGCAAGGCATGGATCTATGAGTGTAGCAGAATGTTTTTAGGAGTCATCTTACTGCTCTGTCCTTTAGCAGAGCAGTAGTGTTTGGTTTGCCCCTAGGTCCCTGGGCTATTTAGTCTCATTAGTCAACACTACTTGGCCATCTAAGAAGTAGTATTGGGTCTGGTTTTCATCTCATGGATTGGGTCTTAACTCAGATCAGATATTTGTTGGTTACTCCCACAGTTTGTGCCATTATGGGGTAAGAGTACCATGCAGGCAGGTCACTATTGTAGACCAAAGGGTTTGTAATTGGGTTAGTGTTTATCTTTCTCTTTCTGTAGTGCACAGAGTACTTCTAGTATTGTGAACACTGTTTCATGGGGGTGAAGGTTCTAAGTGGCATCAGCCTGACCTCTTCATATTTAATGAGTTGTGTGGCTGTTTTCTTTAGCAACAGGCACTATTATCAGTTAGTGGAGAGCAATCAATAGCCTGGGCTGTTGGAGAGTTCCCATGGAACCTCAATGGCTAAGAATGCAATGGAATGTAACCCATTCCCAGTGCTAGAAGCTTCAGGTGACAAGATATGTCCAGTTGGGATCCTCTCCCCCCCTCTCTCACGCACGCACGCGCGCGCACACACACACACACATACACACACACCCTGTTAATCGATGCTTTCATTTAGATCACCTTCATGTATATATTTTAGGACGTTTCTAATGAATTAGGTTTCCGCAGGACCCCTCAAATGGTCTTTAGTTTTATCTATCCCTCCTTGTATTCCCGTCTGTTGCCCCTCTCTGCCCTTCACTTTGCCTCTCACATTCCAATACTACTCTATCCATCCATAACTGTCTGTAGGAGATCCATCCTTCCTACATGGATCCTTACTCTTTACCTGACCTCTGTGGTTACATGGATTGTAGCTTGCTTATCAAAACTTTCTTTCTGGGTCTGACTTATCTCACCTAGGATGATTTTTTTTTTCTTATTTCATCCATCTACCTGTGACCATCATCATTTCATTTTTTAATGGCTGAGTAACATTCCATGGTGTAAATGTGCCACATTTTCTTTATTCATTCATTCATTGATGACATGTAGGTTGTTTCCAATTTCTGGCTATTATGAGTAGAGCAGCAGTGAACATGATTGGACAAATGCCTCCACAGAAGGGTGAATCATCCTTTGGGTATATGCTCAAGAGGGGTATAGCTGAATCTTGAAGTAGGTTGATTCCCATCTTCCTGAGAAACCATCATACCACCATACACATTTCCATAGTGGCTGTACAAGTTTGCATTTCCACCGACAGTATATGGATGTTGCCTCCCCAACATGATCTGTTATTTATTTTTATTGATCGTGGCCATTCTGATTGATATAAGATGAAATCTCAAAATAGTTTTGATTTGTATTTCCTTGGTGACTAAAGATGTTGAACATGTCTTTAAGTGCTTCTCAGCCATTTAACTTTCCTCTATTGAGAATTCTTTATTTAGATCTATGCTGCGTCTTTGTCCTAATGACAGTGCCCTTTGCTTTGTAGAAGCCGTTTGGTTTCATGGGGTCCCACTTATTAGTTGTTGGTCTTAATGCCTGTTTAATGGTGTTCTGTTCAGAAAGGCTTTTCCTATGCCAATGAGTTCAAGGATATTCTCTAGTTTTTTTTCTGTCAGATTCAGTGTATCTGGCCTTATGTTGAGGACTTGGATTCATCTGGAATTGAGTTCTGTGCGGGGTTATAAGTATGAATCTGTTTGCATTGTCCAGTTTGACCAGCACCATTTTTTGAAGATGCTGTCTGTTTTCTAGTGTGAATTTCTGGCTTCTTTATAAAAAAAAAAATCAAGTGTCCATAGGTATTTGGGCTTACGTCTGGGTCTTACATTCTATTCCATTGATTGGTGTGTCTGATTTTGGGCCAATACCATTGTGTTCTCAGATGTCAAGTGCTTTTACCCGCTGTGAGCCATTTCACCAGCCCCAAACTGAATTGTTCATAAAATAGAGATGAAGAAAGTGTCCTTTGTCTGTATGTGTTCAGCACAGATGCAATCATGTTAACCCCAAGTACACTTCCCACCCAGGACTGATTTAATCTGAAGCTACAGAACTGGTAGGCGGGAAGGTCAGACCACACTACAAGCCATGCTGAGGGGATATTTATGTAACAAAGGAAACACAGACATCAGTTTTCAAGTGTTCTTCCTTTAGTATAATTTCACTTTGAAAAAAGATTGTATCAGTTTTATCTCAAAGGCACAAGTTAAGGCTGCTTATTAAAAATTTACCTGACAGCCGTTTATCACCACAGATACGGACAAGAAGAAGAAACCATTGCCTTTTTAGTATTGGTGAAACGTGTAATTTATCTTTGATGTCAGTGAACCTTTAGGTACTGGCTTAGAGAAGTGTATGTGAGCCTTTATGTAAATTAAAAATCTTCCCGGTCACTCTACCTCCCATTACAATGTGTGTGAGAGCTCTATTACAGCTTAAAGACTTGTGTTTATAAAATCGAAAACATCAATGGCACTTTGTGCATGCCTGGCTTTAACATCTTGGCATCCCAGTGACTGAATGTCAAGTGTGGGCCTGTGTTTGTATCCACAGGAGGCTCCTCCTGTTATTCACGTCAATAATTTTCCCATAAAACATTTTTATTAAGGAAGTCATTTATTCCTCTCCCATACCACCTCTCTTTAATGGATCAAAACCAGCCCCCCCCTCATATATTTCAATAAAACCTAGCAAATCCCATTAACTGAGATGTTAGAAATCTACATACTTTTAATCAAATGCATAGCACACTGTCTATAAGGTATACTGTCTCAAAATTCATTTCTTAAAAATTTCAGTAATGTTTCTGTGCATCTCCCAATAATCCCTGCTGACAAAAGATTGCATTTTTTATTACTGTATTGCTTTTGTGTATTATTTCAACCATTTTTCATGGTAGAAAAGGCAAATGTTTCCCTGAGGGCATGTGGCTTTTCGTGTTTTGTGATGACTAAAAAGCACCAGAAGCCTGTGTTTATTATTCTACCTAACAAAGAGTTAAATTCTAGACTAAGCTGCACAGTTTAAACATTGATGAAAAATGGAGAGAAAGTTTATCCTCATGGTCTGGATGTTTATTTTTTTAATATCTTACTAAGTAAGTAGCTTTTTTTCTGCTTCTAACATTAGCTAATATCTCAAAAGCAAAAGATTTTAGGGCAATAACTTTCATTATCAATAATGACTTACAACCATATTTCGGGTAATTATGTTGAAGATGTTAGATGTTTTGTTATTGTTTTGAGATCTTTATTGAAATTTCTTTTTCCTTATAAAATGAGTAATAAAAAGGATGGAGCAACGGCTCAGCAGTTAAGAACACTCGTACTGTTGTTGCTGAGGACCTAAGTTTGGTTGACAGCACCCATGTGACAGCTCGCAATCTTGTGATACTCAAGTTTCAGAAGATTCATTGCTGTCTTCTGGTCTCCACAGACATCAGGTATACATATGATGCACAAGCATGCAGGCAAAACACTTATACACGTAAGGTAAGAGTAAATCAATTGTTTAAAAATAAAGCAAATTATAAAGACTGTATAAAGAATGAGGAGGGGCATCCTAGACATTTTCCTTTCTTTCTTTTCATTTTACTCGGGATCTCACGTATCCCAAGACAGGATACTTGCTATAGAGATGGAGATGACTCTGAACTTCTGATTCTTCTGCTCTACTTCCCAAGTGCTGGTGTTACAGGTGTGTGCCACCACATCCAGTTTATGCCATGACTAGGTCTGATGCCAGGCTCTGTGCATGCTAGGGAAGCAGGGTACCAGTGCAGCCTCCTCTGCAGTCCCAAAGACTTTCTAGAGCCTAATATGGCTGGCTCCTGAAAGGCTCTGCCAGAGCCTGACAAATACAGAGGTGGATGCTCTCAGCCAACCATTGGACTGAGTGCGAGGTCTCAGATGAAGGAGTTAGAGAAGGAACTGAAGGAGCTGAGGGGGTTTGCAGCCCCATTGGGGGGAAGCAACAGTGTCAACTTGCCAGTTCCCTGCGGAGTTCCCGGGGACTGGACCACCAACCAAAGAGTACACATGGAGGGACCCATGGCTCCAGCCACATATGTGGCAGAGGATGGCCTTGTTGGACATCAGTGGGAGGAGTGGCCCTTGGGCCTGAGGGGATTCGATGCCCCAGTGTAGGGGAATGCCAGGGCTGAAAGGTGGGAGTGGGTGAATGGGTAGGGGAGGACCCTCATAAAGGTAGAGGAGAGGGGATGGGATAGGGGGGTTCCATAGGTGAGACCTGGAAAGGGGATAACACTTGAAATGTAAATAAAGAAAATATCCAATTAAAAAAATTTTCTAATGTGTCTTAAAATCTTTCTTTTTATATTTATTTTATGTATGTGAGTACACTGTCCATCTCTTCAGACATACCAGAATAGGGCATTGGATCCCATTACAGATGGTTGTGAGCCACTATGTGGTTGCTAGGAATTGAACTCAGGACTTCTGGAAGAGCAGTCAGTGCTCTTAACCACTGAGCCATCCCTCCAGCCCCTCTAATGTGTCTTATGCTTACTGTATTGTCTCCTATCTAGATTTCTTTGTAGACATCAGATAAAGACATTTGTTCATTTCAGAGGTTGTAGAGGTATACAACAGTCACTCAAATACATATTGGATTAACTGAGGGTATAGCTCAGTAGTAGAACACCTGCCTAGCATACACAAAGTCCTGGGTTCAATCCCCAGCACTGCAAAAGACAAAGAAAACAAACAAACAATGCCACACCAAAAGCAGGTAAAT
The DNA here is from genome assembly GCF_004785775.1 of Grammomys surdaster. Classification (NCBI taxonomy): domain Eukaryota; kingdom Metazoa; phylum Chordata; class Mammalia; order Rodentia; family Muridae; genus Grammomys; species Grammomys surdaster. The sequence continues at coordinate 1,233,662 of NW_021620966.1, forward strand.
TGAGATGATATAGTCATAAATTTCTCTTCTACAAAGCTAAGTTTTTCTAGATCTCAGAGTCAAGATCTACAACCTATGGGGCTGTAAGGAGCACCCTTATCCCATACTTGAGGGAGAAGACTATCCTCAGATTTACAACGATTGAGTTCTTCATTCTGAATTTGCAGCCAAGAGTCATTTTCCTGAGAGCTGTGTCTCTCCTGGACAGAGTGAAAATGATCTACAGAGCTTCATTCTTCCCTTTCTCCAGCGTGATGCAGACAAACAAGAGGAAAGGCTTGGGCCTGATGAAAGGCATAATCAATTTGCCAGGTGCTCTGAGGGAGAATTCAGCCAGTGTTTGCATCCTGATAAATGGTTGGACTAACCAAAGTCTGGCCAGGTTCCCAACGTAGACCAAATGAACCTGGGGACAAGCCAGGCCAGGCACTGAATGTTATAAGTTGGCTCTGGGTCCTTGGTTCTGGCAATCTTTAAACAGAAGTTAGAACCGTATGTGGCTGTCTGTAACAGAGTCCCCACTGCACTGGCTTACTCAAATGGGATTGGGAGAAGTCATAAGGTGTGGAGGTGGGGTGAGGGGGAGTGTCAAGAAAGCCACAAAGGGCCTCGGATCCCCAATCCTCTTAGCCTCCCCTTCATGCCCCATAGGTGAATCCCCAGGGCTTTCTTTCCCAGGCTACCTTCTTCTAAGCAGTAACCAGTGAACAGGAACCACATGCGGTCTCTTCTTGGCCTTTGCCTGTTATTCCTAGACTTCCCAGTGAATATTTTGTTGTTCAGGGCTGTGACTATCTGCAAATATCTGAGGAGTTATGGTTTTCAGCTGAGGACAAGACCCCCTAGCTCAAATCCATTGTCTATGTTGGGAAAAGGGATTGAAATTAGTAGGGATGTCTGGGCTCATCTCATGGAGTCAGTCATGTTGTAATTGCCCGTGAATAGGCCAACCCTAGCTTGGCTATCATTCCTTCTCAAAGCCTTTGTCAAACCTTGACCATTGAAGCCCTGGAAGATGGTGTTGGAAAGCACCACTCTGGGACATATTGGGTTCCTTGTGTTCTTGAAGTACTTCAGTGAGAGTGGTAGGAAGTGAAGGCCTGGGACCCATGTTTTCAATTACTTTTGGGTCTCTCTGGTCTGTGGGGGAGGAGAACACTCCTCTGTGACTTTGATCTGCCTTTAACTCACGGATGCCTGGGATTCAGAAAGGACTGTAGCCTTATGAAGACTGTGTGGAGGAAGCTATGCCTTAGTGGAAGCTCTGCAAATTCCAGGCAGCATTGCTGCCCCAGCCTGAAGGAGCCAGGTGTCAGCATTCCAGAACTGTGCAGAAAAGGCTCTGGACCCCACAGGAAGGTTTGGGGCTCGTGACTTGACTGCACTTGAAGCCAGGGCATCCTTCTGGCTCCTTAGGGGATTAGGTACTTTTGTTCCGGCTTCTTCCAGCTGTGATATGGCCCACTGCTTTCTTTCAACCCTAATGGAACTGACATTCATTTTGACTCTAGAACTTAATCAACACCTACATGGATGACTGAAAGGACAGATGCCATTTTCCTTCTTCATTGCCAAATAAACTCATATACCCTGCAGAAACTTTAGAAAATAAATGTGTGTGTATGAGTGTGCGCATGAATTCATGTGTGAGGCCAGCGCACTTCTGCCATGGCACTCTGTGGCAGAGTATAACCAGGGTTATACTTTCTGCCTTGAGTCAGGGTTTTTTTTATTTTTATTTTTTTATTTGTTTGGTTTTTTTCTCCATTGCATATGCCTGACTAGTTGTCTCCTAAAATTTCAGGAATTTTGTTATCTCCACCTCCCATCTCCCACTAGGAGCGATGGGATTAGGGACACACAGTTCACCACACCTGGCTTGATACCAGTTCTGAGAAATGAAACTCAGGTCTTTAAGCTAATGCCATAAGTACTTTACTCAGAGTGCATTCCCCAGCTTCAGAAAACTTTTACAGTACAAGAAACACTAGCGTCTCCTTAACTGTAGAAAAGGAATGTACCTAGCAAGATGCAGGTGATAGAAACTGCCCATCTCCCAGGACTGATCTCCAATCCTTCATTCCTCCCCACAACCTTACTTTTATCTAAGGTAGCCATGTACCTAATGAAAGACAACTTTTCCCCAGCCTCCCTCTCAGCTGCTAATAAGTTTCAAATGGAGCTTAGACTGGAGAAAGATTCCTACATGAAAGGAGGTAGCATGGAGGGCATGCACACACTGGTGTGTGAGTGTACACACACACACACACACACACACACACACACACACACACACACACA
>NW_021620966.1:1235972-1289089 GCF_004785775.1 Grammomys surdaster
ACACACACACACACACACACACACACACACACACACACACACACACACCACGCACGCACGCACGCACCACACACACACTCCCTTTTGTAATTTCTTTACCAGAGTTACCTACTCGGAATGTGGGTGTGATGGCCCTGATACAACAGCCATCCTGAACAATTTAGAATTAAAACTATGTGCTTAAGATGGTGATGAAGAAAAGTAAAAAGAACCTTCATCCCTAAAGACCGGGCTCCTCTGCCATCCCAGTCGCGGAATAACTGTCTCTGGACTCCTTTTTGTTGTTATTGTTGTTCTACTTTCTATTTTGACACAGGCTCTTACTAAGTTCCTTAGTCTTGTCTTGAACTCACTCTACACCCAGACTTGTCTTGAACTCACTCTGTACCCAGGCTTGTCTTAAACATGTGATCCTCCTGTCTCAACCATATAAGCATGAATTGGTTTATGAGCAAGAATAAACTAATGTTTAATACCTGAAATAAATTCTCCACTAACAGCAACTGATCATAGTCCTCCATTGCTAAAGGTCAATCCAGAAAATGTTTAGGATAGCACATTTTTTCTGGAAAGAGATTTGGAGGATGAGAAGAAAACTTAGCAAATGATCCTACCCTATCCCCACCCCTTCCCCTGTCAGACCCCCCGCCCCACTGTCTGTAACATTGACTACATTTCAATACCTTTCAGGAAAGATACCCAAAGAGCTAAAACTCCTTGGGTCAGTCCTATGCCATCTCACGTCATGCCGATGCCATGTGAGAATAAGACTGAGTTCTCTAAGAGAGTCTTTGGATGTGACAGTATGATGCTCTTCTGGCTTTGTGGCTGACTAGCTTTGCCAGTGTAAGTGGGCTACCAGCTTCTTGGAGCCTCCAGTTTTCATCTGAGTTGCTTAGTATATCAGGTACACAGGAACAAGAATAAAATGAGGGGATCCTATGTAGTGCCACCCAGAAGAGAGGGACTCTAACAGCTCCAGGACTGGGATCGCCTGGCCTTTCCAGCCTCACACAGCACTTATGTTCTAGGTTTATGCCAGAATTTGCCTGTTTCACCTCCCTTTACCTCCCTCACATCCTCCAAACTGCCATTCAAGAAAACCAGAATTCCATGGGGGAAAAGAGAGAGGAGGATGTATGTGGGAGAAATAGATTTAATCCCTTTATAGAATTCAACTCCAGAGACAATGCCCTCTGTCTTCTGACTGACCCTTCCAAGGGTACCAGGGAGTTCTGCCACCATTTATCTTCAAGGCAGAAAGATGTGGCCATCCAGGGAGCTCCCTGCTTCTCATTGGTCTAGAGCTCTACCTGTGCTGCGGCTTTCTGACAGGGAGTTCAGTTGTCCTGGCACTCAATCTCCATGGCAACCCTTGCTCCAGAGACACTGAATGGAAACTGCTGGCATGGGGAGGCCAGCAGCAGAATACTGATTTGCCCGGGTGTCTGCAACATCGGCTGCATTTCAATACCTTTCCAGATACCCAAAGAGCTAAAAATACACCCAGCTCTGTCTAGGGCTCCTCAGCCAGTCAAAGCATCTTAAAGTATCTCTGTGCTGACTCTGACCTGCTAATATTAGTATCTTTGCCAGTTTGGACTTGGGGGACTCAGACTGGGGCTTAAATGCAAGATCGTAGAGCTCAGGTCTAGAGAGAAGAATTGTGAGAAGAGGTGAGGTCACACACACACACACACACACACACACACACACACACACACACACCATGCCCCTGCCTCATGCCCCAGAGGAAACTGAAGGGTTTGAAGGGGTCAATCAGCAAAAAGCATGTTGAATACTAACTCTTCCCAGAGTTTTGGAGGGTATTGTTGCTCAACTTAGATCATTTGAGCATTTGTTCATTTGCTCACTCAATAAATGTGTATTCAGAGCTTACTCTGTTCCAGGCTCTGTGCAGGGCACTGAGGTTGCAGGGGTGAAGCATGTGTGAATTCTCTGATCTCAGCAGACTTTACTGGGGAGTTGAAGCCATGGAAGTCTAGATACACTACGTATCTATCTGGCTGACATGTCTGCCGGAGCAATGAGCTGCTTCAGCTGGAAGATCCTTTTGCGTATAATCCTGGCACCGTTTCCAGCACCTAGTAGGCAGTAAACTGATATGGGATTAGATGTAATGGCGTAGAATAGAAAGGCGTTATGGTTCCAGCTGCGGCCCGTTCCACCCTAGTCTTGTAGCCTCTCTATGGGTCTCCATGAGGCTTGGCTAGCTCTGCAAAGTGCATGCTTAGGCTATGAGGTACTGTATTCAGGATAAATGAGGTGACCGTTCAGCTGACACCTGCTAAGGGAGCTCACTCTGAAGTGACAAGTTGAATTAATTCCTAGTCTCTCTGGCAGGATCTACAGACAGTCCTCCTCCAACCCATCTCTGTCTTCCCGTAATCACTGCACATGTCATTCAATTAATTCTGCATTTCCCAGAGCAGAAGGCTGTACAGAGTTTAAAGCATGCAGCCCATGCCAGGACTTCTCTAAAAAAAACAAAACAAAACAGGTGCCGCACACTTGGCTGCAGCCTCCGCCACAGGCAGATGAACCACAGATGGGAAAAATGGAACAGGACCACAGCTCTTGGGGACTGTCCTTGGATACCCAGTATGGGCAGGTAACTTAGGTACAAATGATACCCCAGATCACCTAACAATGTTAGAGTGAGTATTGGGAATCAGACCCTGCAGGGACAGAGAAGGGGCAGGGGCTACTGGAAGCATTTCAAACCCTCCTTGGTGTGGCTGAGAGTGTGGACAAATATAAGCTACTTAATCCTCAGTCTTGGCAAGGAACCTCCAGGGATACCTGTGGGGAGGGGCATGGCAGAGCAGAGCTACTTCAGGCTCCCTCTGCCACCCTGCAGCTACAGCTCATTCTTCCTTCTGCTCTATTTCCTCTGTCAGGTGTAAGAAGCTGGCTAGCCTCTGATGCATTCCTCTCCATTCCTGCTGGAGGAAGGCTCTTGGGGCTACTTGGAACTTCGTCTGCAAAACATCACTTGCCTCCACCAGAGGCACCCTATGGTCATAGGGTGGGGCACAGGCCCTGTATCTAAACCAGTATCAGTATGGACCCTTTGAAGACACTGGGAGAGCCTCCACTTGACAGGTTTCAGTGCGGCTGGGTGCTGAACTCCTTCAGTTTTCTCCTGATGTGCTTTTCATCCCTGCCTCTCTCTGACATTGCCTTTATCCAGGCTGATGACACCCTTCACAAGGCCCTAACAGGATCCATGTCAGAGAAGAAACAGCAGAGAAAAATCAATGCACAGAGGCAGTAGATCCTTTATATGACTGTGTCTTCTGCAGAGAAGGGGTGTTGGCTTTGGGATCAGAACTCAGTTTCCAGCCATGATTTTACTACACACAGCTTAGTCACCTTAGTTACATACAGTGCTAGCCCCTCAGAACATGTCCCATGTCAAAGGTTTTCAGAAAGGGCCCACTGAGGCAATGCACATCCAAATGCTTTGAACAAGACCATAATCTGTGGGGAGTGTGTTCTATACTGCTGTGTGGCGCTGTGTGGCTGACCCTGTGCTGTGTGCTGCAGCAAGGAGAGGGAGGGATGGCCTCTGCCCTAAAGAAGCTGTGTGCTCTGGCGTGGACCTCTCAGGGCTGTGAGCAGTGTGACTTTTAGCACAATTGGTGGTTGTTCTTTTAGGTGGACAAGAGAAAGGCACACATGTGTGAAACAAAGGGACACATAAACAGACTATGACAAAGGGTCTTCGTGGTCAGTAAATGTGATGAGAGATGGAAGGAGGAGGAGAGGAGAAGGTCCAGCGTGTCAGGAGAGCATTTGTGAAGAAGATGATGAAGACATACAGCCATGCCCCCCGCCTTGTAGTGTTTCTGTGAGTGAGGAGCTGGTTGTCTGTTGGGGCTTCTGTGACATTATGTCACCTACTACCATGGCAGACATCTTAGTTTAAACACATTCATGTGCACACATCCATGGAGTCACCCAAGGAGACTTTCCTCAGAACACATCCTTTATTAAGCGACCTATGACTGTTTAGGCTTTAGAGACTTAAGCTGAGTATGTTGCCTAAGGTAGAAAGTGGAGAGGACCCAGTCAGCAAAAGGATTGAGCCCTTAGCCTGGCATAAACTTGGTTTCCTTCTGAACTAATGGGAGGTGCAACCTAAACATGGGTTGGTCTTTGGCCTCCAGTGTTATTGTTTATGGCTCACTTTGCAGTCCTTTACCTTGGATATGTGTGATTAGCCTACCAAAATCTGTTTCTTCTACACGCTTTGGGCATAGGACTTGGAGAAATTGAGCTAACTGACCTGGAATCCTCTTCCCTAAGGAGTTGCTCTCATAGTATCAGAAGGTGCAATGCAAGCTGCCAAGGGAGAGGGGTAATTGGTAGCTATAAAACCTACAAACTGCAGGGCAGTGGTGGCGCACGCCTTTAATCCCAGCACTTTGGAGGCAGAGGCAGGCGGATGTCTGAGTTCAAGGCCAGCCTGGTCTACAGAGTGAGTTCCAGGACAGCCAGGGCTATACAGAGAAACCTTGTCTCGAAAAAAATAAAAAACAAACAAACAAACAAACAAAAAACCTACAAACTACAACAATGCCTGGTCTGGCCTAGCATCCACAATGTACAATAGTGGCACGCTATCTAATGGGACTTACGGCTCATTACAGTTAACCTAGCCAGTTCTTCATGGCTAGAGAAGTCATGGGCCCAAGGGGAGAACCTATTGGTCCCACTTCTCTAAACCAATATAATTTCTAATTGTAATCTAAATACTTATCCTCATTCCCTCAGATATTAATCCATCTCATCAAATAAGCTTTTTTGCAACACATAGAGATTACAGATGTTGACAACTGGTGAAAATAGGTAGCTGTGAGGTGCCCAACCCCAACTGATAAATCTTCATAAATCTATATCTAAGGCTTCAGAAATTTGTACAATAGGAATTTGTGCAGTAAAAAGATTGTAAAGAGCCAGTGGCCCAGGACACTTGCTGCTAAATGGCACTTCCTAGATGTGACAAACAAAATGTACCCATCTGAACAATATGGCTGTCTGAATAAGACCTGTGAAATGACAACACCAGTTGAATGTGGGCAGGGCAAATTCCACATAGTCTGCCCCGAGATAAAGTGCTATTGAGTAGCTATTGAAGAGAGGGAGAATCAATTTCTACCAGGAACCATCAGCTCCCACATAGGTTTTTCTAATCCTAAGAAGTACACCCTGGACACATGTACATATGAACAATGCCAATTGGGTTTAGTAAGTTCTTACAGTTAGAAATTATACTGGTTTAGAGAAGTGACACTAATAGGTTCATACATACATATACACATACATACATACATACATACATACATACATACATCTATATACATATGCACACATGTATATGCATGTAACAATGATAACAAAAAAGATCATGGAATTTGGAGGGAGAGGAGAGGACACAGGAGGATTTGGAGGGGGCAAGAGTCATTCAATGTTTGTGTATAAAATTCTTTAAAATTTTAAATTAAAAGAAGAAAGGATGTCACACAATGTAGCACCTCATTTGAACGTGTCTGGAGTCTTGGAAGGTTAACTACCCTACACTGTTCTACAAATGGACCTTGAGAGCTTGTCTTAAAGCATCTACCAGAGGTAAGTAGCTACTCACATGCTCTTGGAGACTCAAGAACTATCCTCTTCATTCAAGGAAGGTCACCTTCACACATGGAGCACTGAGGTAGAGAGGGGACACTTGCCTAGCCCGCTAGATCTGCTGAGTTAACCCTGGCAATCAATGATGTGACAGATGCCACACTAAGGTGGCTCTCACATCCCCATCTGGAGTATCCACTCTCCCCTGTGACCAAGGGGAACATTTCAGAGTGCTCCAACAAATAAGATGTAACTGTGCCCAGCAGAGAGAACCCAGTGAGGGACAAAGCCATCTGCCCCCACTCCTCCCAGACTGAGGCTAGCAAGTGAAGCAGGCCTCACCCTACTCTGTCTCTTTTACCTCCCAAAATCCCAGTGACCAATTCCATAGCTGTAGCCAGGGTAATGTAGGCATGTGGAGATGGATCTCCTCTGGCAGCCAAGAATGCATTGTGAACCTCATTTCTTTGATGGAACGATAAAGAAATCATTTTAGTGGACTTATTTTCCCGTAGGAATACTGAGTCACAGAACCTGGTATCCACCCCCAGTCATGAAGCCTCTAAGCTCTTCAAGCCTCCCCTGTCAAGGCCTCATCAGATAAATATACCCAAGTGCATGGCCACTGGGCTCCAGGCACCCTGATTAGAGTGGAGGTGGCATATGGTAGGCTGCCAAGGTGACTCAGAATCTGTCCCCACCTCTGCTCCTTCCCTTGGTCAGTCCTCAGAAGAGCTAACTGGAGCAGCTGGACAGCTCACCAGTGTGGGCTTGTTCTCAGAGTCTAACAAATGTGGGACTCACTGGACTCATGCCTATAGGACAGCTTGCAGGAGCAAGGACCTGGGCTAAGGACAGAAACACTGGGGTCAAGCCCTGTTTACTTTATGAATGGATGAGTAGACCAAAAGGGCCTTCATCTTTGGATATCTTGTTTTCTTTGCCTGCACAATGGGATTTCTGTCTTGCACTGCTTGTCTCAGAGTGTTGTTGTAAGGACCCTCTGAGTCAATGCCGCCAGCTCAACATCTTACAGCTAATCACAGCCGAGTCACTTAAGTGCCTCCTTCTCTATTGGGCAAATAATCCCCAATCTCTGACTTCTGAGCAAATTCCAATTCTCGTTCTGTCATACACTTCATGTTCTTGGCCTGTGGAATTGAAGTGCTCTATCTAAACTGATTCCCAGATCCAAGCTGCTCTAGCAGTTCCAGGTTAGAGGATGAGTGTGGCCCTCCTGTGTAGGTTCTTCAGAGGCCCTGGTCAGTGAGCCCCATCCCAAGGCATTCCCCTGATAGGAGCTGTGTACAAGTCCCTGCCATGCAAGATACCTGGCTGTTTCTTTCTGTGCCTATTACCCACACCCCTTCTCTTCTCTGTCTGCTGCAGCCCTCTTCCCATCCCCTAGTGCTGATATCAAAGCATGAACTGAGCCTACAGAAAGTAAAGTTAGGGCTTCCTGGAAATCCAAGGACTTGGCCTTGCTTCCCTGCCTGGCCTGATGGGTTCATCCACAGCCTCCCTGTTTCTCCTGAGGATCCTAAGTGTGGGGGGCCTTGGAATCCAGGGTCTCTTAGGCTGCTGGTCCCTTCCTAGAAGGATGCTGTGTCCTATCTTATAGTACTCCAATAAAAGATTGCACGTTCCTCCTTCCATTTTGTTGTTTCTCTCAGTGGAGTCCAACTGTGAGTCCGTAGGATGACTGAATGGATGAAAGCAAGATGAACAACTGTGGACTTTGTCTCTTGGCAAACTGTCCCTTGAGGAATTGTACTGAGAGAGCTCAACAACCTGGGGCAGAGGAGGGTAAATCTGCCTCTCTCTTTTGTTCCCTTCTTTCCCTGTGCGATTGATTGGGTGATTCAAAGGCTTACTGAGCATCAGGTCATCCACACAAAACAAAGCTCTCTCCTTAGGGGGAATTGAATGCTTATTTACTCTTGACCCAAATATGATTGACATCATGGTGGCCTGGAAACATGGATACAGGTTTCCCCAACACCACAAATAATGGAAACCATTTCATGGAGCTTTTATTGTTACAGAACAAAAGAAAGTCATAAATCAAGGCATCTTCAGCACCACAGGTGGAGGCATTATATGAGCAGGTTACAGGAAAGCAAGCACTTCTCATCAGTTATAGGTCCCAGATGCTGACAGCCTTTCTAAGCTTTGGGGTTAGTGGAAGCTCACTAGCTTCTGTTAAGCCTACATCTTCTAAAAGATTTACCTGATACTCACAAGGATATTGGGTCAGACTTAGAGGTAGACATTGAATAATTGTTAAGAGGGTAAAGAGAGCCCAAGTTAATTTGGTTAAAATGTAATGTTCCAACTCCCTACGTATCATGAAGCTCAAATCCAATGATTCTCCTTCTTGACTCTGTGGCCCTTTAATACAATTCCTCATACCATGGTGATCTCCAACCATAAATATGTTTTCACTGCTACGTCACAACTAGAATTTTGCTACTGTTGTGAATTGTAATGTACATATTTTTGGAGCGAGGTTTGCCAAAGGGGTTATGAACCACAGGTTGAAAATCGCTTTTCTAACCAGTCAATCAGTCTTGCAGATTCTTTAATAGGTATGGCTTTTTCCTGGGAATACCAGTCACAAGATACATTGGAAGATGTGAACTATACAGAGCCTGTGATATGAACTATGCCCCCAGGGAGCTATTATATAAAGCAACAAGAACAAAGACTCCAGTGGAAGGCCCAGAGTACAGGAAAACATGAAAGAGCCCCCCTGAGAGGAGTACAGCTGATCTAGGGAAAATAAGGTTTGTGCTAAGAAGCCAGGTTAGAGAGATAGGCTGGCCACTAGGAGGATCAAGGGTTGGGGTGCTCCAGCTATAGGGGACCTGAAACCATTTGGAAGATTGTTTCATCTGATACAAGTGGCAGTTATGCCCTGTTCTTGACAGCAACTGATTCCCTGCTATGCTGTGATTGTAGGCAAAAGGAGGTGTTACTTTGTAACAGCTTTGAGGTGGGACCCCTCTTCTTGGAGGCTGTTTTCACCACTACCATCCCTTTTTGCTTTGCTTTTTTTTTTCTTCCAGCATAGACTTGCTGGCCTCAAACACCCAATTCCAATGACTCAGTGTCCCAGTGCAGGGATGACAGTGGCTTTGGAATCAAGGAGAATTGGTTTCAAAACTTGCTGTCAGTTACTGACGCAAGTCAGGATTTTTTCCCCCTCACTTTCTATAAAGTGGTGACAATCATCTCCATCCCTAGGGCTGTTGTTCTGGTTAAAGATGCTACTGTGACTACACCTTAGAGCTTGCATAAAATAGCTCAGACATGCTGCTTTTACCTAGAAAAACTAAGCATTGCCATAGGTCCCAGAAGTCTTTGTGACTACATACCCTCAAAGGATGAAAACTGGGACTTTAGCAGACACTGGTATAGCCATGTTTCTGGCAATACTGTCCATAATGTGCTAAGGGGACTGGGGACTAAGTGCCTGCCAATGGATAGGGACAAATAAAATATTATCACGTGTGACAATATTTTTCAGCCTTGAAAAAGAAGACAAGCCAGGCCTAGTGATGCAAGCCTGTTATCCCAGCTTCTCTAAAAGCTCAAGCAGGAGAACCAAAAGTTCAAGGCCTTGCTTGGGTTTCAGAGAGAGTTCAAGGCTAGCCTGGGCTGAGACCTGTCCCAAAATAGGAGTTTTTAAAAGTGCTAGGTATACAGCTTAGTGGTAGAGACTCTACCTAGCATATATGAGGCCCTGGGCTTAAGTCCAATACAACACAAACCCATGCATGCATGGTGAACACATACAATCAACACACACACGTACACACACATACACACACAAAATTGTTGTACAATTCTGTTTAGTTCTTGAGTAGAACAGAAGTATGCAGGCATGGGGTACAGGGGCTGAGGGATTAGTGTTTAATTCATTTAGGGATGATGAAGCAATCTGGAGATGGATGGTGGTGATGGCTGTTCGACTGTGTGAATGTACTTAATGTCTGGGTGCATTAAAAATGGTTAAAACAGTAAATCTACACTGTTGTCGTTTGAACAATTTAAAAAAATATATTGCTTTTATCCACTCCAGAAGCAAAGGTTTTACTGATTTCTTTTTTCTCTTGAAGAATGTGGACAAGGGCAGACTCACTGTGACACTTCTGAAAGGTCACCAGCCCTGAGCCTGATACCTAATTATCGGCTGATCCTGCCCAGACTCCCAGAGGGGGCACTGATTAATGGTGCTGCACTCAGACCAAGAAGTCTATAGATCAGGCTCATTGGAAGCTGGCTCTGTGCTGGAACAGGGCAGAGGGAGGAAACAGAAGATTCGTGTCTACTGCATACCAAGCCATGTGCTAACCAGGTGCCAGGCATGTGAATGAAAAACTCTGTCCTCGAGGAATCTGCAATCACCTTTAGCCTCAGCTGCCAGCTAACCAGGCTTCACTGTGGAGATGCCTAGGAAGGGAAAAGGAAAGAGACATATTTTTCAATTATTAGCCATGACTTGGGACCTAGAGACATCTCTCCAGGACTGCCATATGACCTGGCTCTTGAGGTGGGCATTGCTACTTGGCCTTGCTAGTGACCTCTAACAATAAAAGTGCCTGGGTCTAGACCTGAGAAACATTAGGTTTGGCTGACAGAATCTTCGAAGCACTCAGGTCCCTGGGCAGGAAGAGATAAGAAGCCAATCCCAGTTCCTACTTCTTAAGGAACTTGCTTTGGCCAGCCTCTCTTTGGGGTCCCAGGTACTAGAGAACAATCTAGAGTCTGGAGTGGGGGGTCTTAAAAGAGGGTCTCATTTTTTTTCTGCCTCTCTAACCCCTAGACCTGCAGCTCACAGGAATCCTACTGAGAGATATGGTTGGCTGTACAAACTTGAGCCCCAACCCCAAATAAGTGCTTTTCCCTCACTCCTTTGTATTTCTTTATGGAGACTTGAGGTAATGTTAGGCCTTTAGTTTAGTTTTTGCTTTAAAGCTACACAGAGTCAAAGGTCTACCGAAGCATAATTTTCTTTTGTTGGTGTTGTTTGTTTTTTTAAAGTATAATTTCCAAAAATAAAATCTAAAAAGGAAAAAAATATGAGCCTCACAGAAAGATTTGGTTGATTGTTAAGGAGGATTTCAGCAGGAGGAGGGGAGCAGTTGGTAAAAAGAGGGTAATGGAGGGTTTAAACATGATCAACACTCATTAATACCTATATGAAATTATTCAAGAATTTACAAAGAATCTAAGAGCTCCCAAGTGTTATTTTAAAACAACAACAACAAAATGTTCTTTAACAATAAAATGATAATGTGGCTCAAAAATCATTTGAGAAATAGCATGTAAAAGAAAAAAACAAATGAAGATTCTGGTTTTTTTATTGCTGTGGTTTTGTTTGTTTGTTTGCTGTTTATAATCATTTAAGACAAATTTGATTAATGTCAAGGCAGTAAAATTGAATTTCATACAGGAAAGAAGTCATTGAAACTCTATCTGAGAAAACAGGGTTCAAGTTAACACGCAACTTCATAGTCTGGTTCCTTGATTAATATTAGTAATAGATGACAGTCCATCTTCTAGAGTTACTTTCCAATAGATGTGTGCCCCAAGTGTGATTTAACTGTCTCTAGCATCCACATTAAGAAATAAAACTATGGGGCTGGAGAGATGACAAAATGGCTAAGAGCACTTACTTGCTGCTCTTACAGAGGACTCAGGTTCAATTCCCAGCACCTACATGATGGCTCACAACTATCTCTAACTCCAGTTCCAGGGGATCCTGTGCTGACTTTTGAATGCATTAGATACACTGGCGGTGTACAGATATACATACAAGCAAAACACATACACGAATAAAATAACAAAGAAAGAAAGCTGGGTGGCAATTGTGCACACTAATCCTAGCACTCAGGAGGCAGAGGGAGGTGGATCAATTAGTTCAAGGGCAGCCTGGTGAACAGTGAGTTCTAGGACAATCAGAGATACACAGAGAAATCCTGTCTTAAAAACCCAAATAAGCCGGGCAGTGGTGGCGCACGCCTTTAATCCCAGCACTTGGGAGGCAGAGGCAGGCGGATTTCTGAGTTCGAGGCCAGCCTGGTCTACAGAGTGAGTTCCAGGACAGCCAGGACTACACAGAGAAACCCTGTCTTGAAAAATCAAAAAAAAAAAAAAACCCAAATAAAGGGCTAGTGAGATAGTTCAGCAGTTAAGAGCACCAAATGCTCTTCCAGAGGTCATGAGTTCAAATCCCAGCAACCACATGATGGCTCACAACCATCCATAATGAGATCTAAATAAAAAAAAAAAACCTTTGGGGTGGAGCTAGCTGGACCAGAGTGAGGGCTGGAGCAAGAGGGAGAAGGGAAGGGGGAAAAAAACACAAATAAAATATCTGGATATTTAGATAGATAATATGATGGCACTGTTGGGAGGTGTGGCCTTATTGGAGTAGGTTAGGCCTTGTGGGTGTGGGCTTTAATACCCTTGTGGTTGTCTGGGAACCAATATTCCACCAGCAGACTTCAGATGAAGATGTAGAACTCTCAGCTCTGCCTTCACCATGCCTGCTTAGATGCTGCCATTTAAGCTCCCACCTTGATGATAATGGACTGAACCTCTGAACCTGTAAGCCAGCACCAATTAAATATTGTCCTTTATAAGACTTGCCTTGGTCATGATATCTGCTCATAGCAGTAAAACCCTAACTAAGACAGACAGACAGACAGACAGACAGACAGATGATAAAACCATAAGCTGGGTGTGGTGGTACATGTCTTTAATCTCAGCCCTTGGGAGACAGAAGCAAATGGACTTCAGTGAGCTTGAGGCCAACCTTTTCTCCATAGTGAGTTCTAGGATAGCCAGAGCTACATAGTGAAACCCTGAGTAGGAACAAAACTGAAAGAAAATTAAGAGCTAGGTGTGGCTCAGACACCTATAATCCCAACACTTAGGAGGTTAAGGGAAGAGAATTTTGAGTTTGAGGCCACCATGAGCCATATAGTGAGACCCTGTCTCAAAAGAAACAAAACCCCCCAAACAAAACCCACACACAAAAGAAGCAAAAACAAACACAAAAGTAATTTGAATAATATGTTTTAACCCGACAAGTCCAAAATATTGTCATTTTGGCATATGGCACTAGCCACATTTCAAGAGCTCAACAGCCATCTGTGAATTACAGTTCTGGAGAATTCAATAATCTCTGTGTGGATGTGTTAAACGAAGCATCCATATGACATTGAAGAAATGTAGTCCTCCACTTGGCCTCATCTGTACTTGAGATCGTTCTTTATAACAAATGTTCCTAGACTCCTGTGACTCAACAAAGATTCCAGGAAAGGTAACCCTAAACTATCCATCCTAACAAGACTTGTGCAAAGCAGTGGGTGTCCAGGGCTACAAGACACAACATCCTGTGGACAGAATGTAGTGGATCAGGACACATTTCAGTTTGCAAGGTGGAGGATATAGCAGAGGGACACTTTAGGCAGAAGGGCAAGTGAGCCTAATGCGTGAGGGCACATATTTAAGGAACAGTGATGTGGAGCTGTGGCTGAAGAACAGGGTATGTGGAGGAGGCAAGGCATGGACTGACTAAGGTCTGGCAGGCAGGCTGAAACCTTGAGGTCAAGGGTTTGGAGAAGCGGTGGAGGCATGTCTTATCAACATCCAGAAAGGAAAGGACATATCTTATCTTAAGCTCTTTCAAGGAGCTCTGAGCCCAGTGGCTGGTGACATCTTCTCTGACTCTTTCCCTCTTGTTATCACCACTGTGAATGGGGATAAAATTTGTATCATGGTTGGTAGCTAAAAATATTTTCTGGACATCAAACGACAGAGATGATGTCCAAATCCAGGGTGATGAAAGTATTGGTAGATCTAGCAAAGTGATTTCTAAGGTCTCCAGTGAACAAAGACTCCTGGGACTGAGGGAGGCTACATGATGATTTATGGATTGGTGGCTTTATGGTTGATCTCAGGCAGCTTTTGGGTCAGGTTCACATGAGATATGAATGTCCATCCAAGCCTGTCATTATTAAC
This sequence comes from Grammomys surdaster, assembly GCF_004785775.1. Classification (NCBI taxonomy): domain Eukaryota; kingdom Metazoa; phylum Chordata; class Mammalia; order Rodentia; family Muridae; genus Grammomys; species Grammomys surdaster. The sequence continues at coordinate 1,249,662 of NW_021620966.1, forward strand.
TCACTCACAGGCCAAGTAAGCAAGAAAGGGTATAGCTGGACAGTTTTCATCCCTGTCATCTGGAGGGAGATAAGAGGTGACTTGGATTTCTCTTGCCCTGAGTCCTTTACAAGCATTCTCTAAATCACTGGTCTCAGCTTCGAGAAGAAACAAGCCAAAGGGGAGTAAGTAAAGCTGGAATAGGTCACGGAATAAGAAGAATCAAGAGCGCTTCAATTCTTGGCAGTATCCTCCAGGGTCCCCCATCCTATCGACGTCAGCAAGAAACTGACTCGTTTCACGGCTAGTTCTATAGGAGAAACAGAACTGGGCACAGAACAAGCAACAGTAGGATAGAGCCTGTAGCTGTCAGGAAGAGAAGAGGCAGTGTGGGGGAGATTTCATGGTGCTCTGCTGTCAGCTGACTCTCCTGTACGCTCACTGGGGGCGCGAGAGCAGGGCTGGTCTTTAGCCAGCTTCTTGGGGAGCTGGTGTGTTTGATAGGCAGCAGACTCTAGTTGAATGAGTTAGGGTCCTTATTTCACTTGGGGCTATGCAATTACCATATGCAAGACTAACCATCCAGTAGAATCAGAGGAGCACTGATCTCATCTCCTTGGAGATAAGACTCCCCCTGCTTCAGTTTCCACACTTTTTGCTATGAACGATTGCTGCTGGGTTTCACAGAAATGCCTTCTGATGACGGGGAGAGGAGAGAAAATGAAAGCCCAGAGAAGCAGAGGCTACTGAATTGGAACTTGGGAGTGGAGCCAGGCCTGCCAGCTCCCAGCTCCATGTTTAGAAATGAGCTCCACAAAAATGCCAAATAGTCAGTTAAAGCCAAAAATGCAGTGTGATCTCCGGTTGTGTTCCAAATATCACATGCACGTTCAGTTGCCTCTCTACCAGCCACCTAAGCTGCCAGCATTTCTGCTGAGACCTTTGGTCTCTCCATCTCCCACCTCCAGCAAGACCTAAAAGCCTCAGTCCTTAGGGGGCAGGGTGTGGGTAACTGTGCTCACTCACCCTGTCCCAGCTTATGAAGCAGAAGATATGAGAAGGACAGGAGGCTTCATGATTATCAGTTTCTGAGCTCGGTCATAGGTATGGGACTTCATTCAAGCCCACAAGAACCTATGAGGGTTGACAATCCTATCCCTTGATGATAAACAAGAGCTGTAGCTCAGACAAGTTAAGCCAACTGCCAAAGATCACACAGCCTGGGTGGAAGCCAGGCTAGAGCTCAAAGTTCTGTCCAGTTATTTCCAAGCAGCTATGAGATGAACTGTAAGAAAACAAACAAAAAACAGTGAAGAAATAAAATCATCTTGGAATAGATGGAAAAATATCACTCAAGAATGGCTGTCTTCAAAGTCTACGCAGTGTATAACCCTTTTAAAATTTTGCAAAGAATCTCCCCAAACCGTGTGTGTGTGTGTATGTGTGTGTGTGTGTGTGTATGCATGTGTGTGTGTATGCGTTCAATATAGCATGCATGGAGAACTTGCTGGAATCCACTCTCTTCTTTCCACCATATGAGTCTCAGGAATCAGACTCGGGTTATTAGGCTTGGTGATAAGTGCCTTTACCTGTTGAGCATCTCTTTGGCCATATTGTGTATAATCCAAAGTCTGAATTTTCTCACAGTGCAGTGAGGAAGGAGCAAACTCCACTGAGACACTAAAGGAACTCTAGATCTTCATTCTGAAAAAAAAAAATGTACTTTAACCCATAGATGCTTACAACCTTTGCTGCAATTGATGGGAGTTCATGGGCTCCAGGAGTTGACCAATTTCCTTTGATGGCCAGGAGTCTACAGGGTGGATGCTTTGGTAGGAAATGAGTGTTTCAGGTAGCATGGGTGGGGGCTGGGGCAGTGTTTTGGCAGGGGAGGAGAAGGAGCAGAAGGATGCCACTGGGACCAGAGAGGGAGTTAGCTGTATAGTGGTTGAGGGATTAGACACTTTCTAAGGTGAAGCTTGCTGGTGTCCTGGTTTGTATAGCAGTCTCTTCTGAGATTAAAACCTTCTGTCTTTGAACAAAACTGGTTAAGACACAGTATGCTTATAGGGAGATGAAATAACAGGGATGTTCCAACAGGAGGGGAACACTTATTCCTGTAGGGAAGCTCTTTAAGACGGGAAGCAAACCATCAAAACAGCTTCAGGAAGTTCCTGAAACTGATCAGATTTACTAGATCCCTCCCTTCTTCCTTAAGTGTGTGTATATAAACAGTAAGGACTTCTGAAAGATAGTCTCAAACAAGCAGAGCTGCCTAGAAGAGGCACTGAGCTCTATGTAAGAGGTTCAAGCAAGATGAGTAGCCTGTAGGAAGCAGAAACCAGCCACACTGTTGTCTAGAAGCAGAGAGACCAGTTGAACTGTCTGGGAAAGGCTCAGACCAACTGATCTACCTGAAAAGAGCACTCCAACTTGATGAGCACTTGGTACTATTGTGGTTTGACTCACATGGCAGCTTACAGCTGTCTGTAACTCTAGTTCTAGGGGATTCAAAACTGTCTTCTGATACACTCCTCTGGTTTCCATAGGCACTGGGCACGAATATGGTACACATACATATATATGCAAGCAAAACACTGATACACATAAAAATATATTTTAAAAAATTCTTTCCCCTTGCAGCCAGCAGCATCCATACATAGAACAAAAACCCAGAATAGTCTTGGTCTTAAAGTAACTTTACACTTGCCAAAGATAGGTGGTGTCAGGCTAACTCATTTATAAGCCAGCCTGTTAAAAGTAATGATTACATGAGGAAAACATCCCCAAAGAAAGAACCCTAACTAATTCATGGCAGAATGGAATGTATGTCTCCTGGACTGACCTATCTCTGAGGTTTTGATCCATGTCTTTCTTGAATTATGCCTGCTCTGCCCATGTGGGCATTTGCTGAGCAGATGAATGTGTGGGGTTTTCCCAGTGATTCTATTTCTAGACTCTTTGCTTCATTTTTGGCTTCATAGTCTTGGCCTTCAATAGTCAGGCCTTCTTCCTGTCTGTCTCTGCCTCCTTCCCTCCCCCTCCCCTCCCTCCCTCCTTCTTCCCATCTCTCCTTCCCTTCCTTTCTCCCTCCTTCCCTTCCTCTCTTCCTCTTTCCGTCCCTCTTCTCTATCTTCTGTTCTCCCATTCTCCCTCTTCCTCCATTTCTAAACTCCTGATTTTTTTGGTCTGCTCCCCGTTGCTATAACAAATACCTGATATAACCATCTTAGTAGGAGTCACGTTTATTTTGCTCATGGTTTCAGAGGCATCAGTCCATGTTCACTGGGTTCTGTCATTTGGGGACCATGGATAAATAGTCCATCATGGCAGGAACACACAGCAGAGCAACACAAGGCAGTGTGAACTGACAGCAGAGGTTGTACTGGCTGAAGAGCTGGCATCCACCCAGGGTTAGGTCTGCTCACTTCATGGAGTCCCAGAAGCAAAGAGAGGAGAAAGGACTAGAACTCCAATATTCTTCTTAATGCCACTCCCCTAGAAACATAACTTCTTCCCATTAGGCCTTATATCTTATAGGTTCTGTTGCCGGGTAATAGCACCTTGAGCAGGGGACCAAGTCTTAGGGGAAACTGCAGATCTACACTATAGCATCTGCTTCCAATGTGTCCTGTGCTTTCTCCCACCCCACTGTCTCCACAACTCTACTTTCAGAGGTAGTAGCAGTAGTAGTATGTTATGTATATGTACGTGTGTGAGTGTGTGTGAGAGAGACAGAGAGTCAAGCCTTGGGCTTTGGAGGAGAGATAAAAATCAGCTTGTTAAAATTAGGGCTGAATTACCCTAATCATGGGCATAGCTCAGGAAGCAGGTGGCATCATGGGCAGCAAGCATGTATTATCCTGCCTCTGGGTCACTAAGACGGAAATGTCTGTATCAGTGAGGAGCCTCATGGGTATTAATATCCCAAGCTGGACATATACCACCTCATCATCCCACAGTAAATAGTTTTAGCAAGGGATTTGGGGGAAATCATTTCTGGAACTTTCTATTGTTGAAATTAGGCCTGAAACTTTATCCCCTCCTTCCCAAAGGACATACATTGATCACTGTTCCACTGACTGGGTCTGGCCAGTGTTTCCCACATTCCATCTCCCTATTCCTCTCAATTGAGTCTGAGATGCAGGGTTTCTTTAGAGAAGGCACCAAATTCAGAGGGGTAAGGTCACTTGCTCAATGCCACAGAATGCCCAAGCAACAAAAATGGTTGCATTTAGAATCAGCTGGATACAGACATGTGGATTAATAGTAGCAGCGTTGCTGAGTGAGACCCATGACTAAGTCTGGTTATAGACTCAGTGATGGGTGCACAAGACCAGAACCAGCCCGAATGAGTTTGAGCCCATGCAATTTACCTGCAGTCTACCTCTCGCTCTGCTTTTCTTGTCTGTAATGAGATTGTTCAGATGAGTGACTGCCTGCACAGAGCATAGAACTAACTTGCTTTGCCCTGATGGAAGTACTCAATCAAAGGGACCCGTGTTCTCTAACTTTCTGAGGCAACTGCCTCTGACCACAGAACACCCACATCCCTGAAAGGTCAGGGGATTGATGCCCCTTCACTCCAGTCTCTGCTTTACACAGTCTCAGAGGACCTGTTCAGAGTCTAATTTACCTAAGCACCTTTGGGTGATGTGATGTTTCTGTGGGTTCACCCCAATGTCACAAATGTGGAGGTTGGGCAGCATCATGGGCCTGGCTTGGACCCTATGGAGCGCTGTTCCCCTTTCTAGGCCTTTCTCTCTGTGGCTCGCTTCTTTAGCGGGGATCTTTGTCCAGAGCACAAACTACATACTGAGTGAGAGCTGGGGAAACAAAGGCACAGAATGCTCACCATGAAGACTGAGAAGGAAGAAGGCTGGAGGCAAAGGGCCCAGGACACAAGCCCCTGGCTGCCCTGAGCAGACTGTGCAGATCCATGATCACTAACCCAAGAAAATAAGCTTTAACTGTTTAGAGCCTGGCAGCTGGAGGGCTGTGGTAGAGGACGGATGGGAGAGGGCATGGGCTCCGAGGTGGGGATCTAGGGTATAGCCTCCCAGGAAATTGTTCTGAACTAATTCTGAGACTCAGACGTGAGCTGGAATGACAGAGAAGAAAGATAACGAGTTGACAGGAGTCAACAGTGGGCAGCCGACTCATTCACAATCTGCGTATCCTTTCTCCTTTGAGCTCCTGAGCACGGAGCAGGGGCTTAGGTGAGTAAACAAGCAAGAAGTCATCCCTGTGCTAAGTATGCTAAGTGTTATTGTGCACGCGTGAAGGTGAAGGGCAGGCCCTGGGAGAGCTCAGGAAGGACTCTCAGAGCTGAGGCTTGAGAGAGCCTTGAGAAATACAGACGCTTACCAGGAAAAAGACTCAATGCCAGTATGTGGGAGGACAAAAGGGAGAAGGATCTTTTAGACTAAGGCAGATACTAAAGGTCAGCACTTCTGACAGCTTAATTCAGTGCTGGGGATTGAACTCTGGGCCCTTTGAATTCTACATAAGCTCTCTGCCATGGAACTACAGCCTAAGCACCTCCATTTGTTTGGTGGTTAATCAGAAACAGGCAGTAACTCCCCGTAGAGTCCTATCTTCTAATTTTACCCATGCAAGGAAGATCTGCCTTCTTTACATTTAAAACAAAACAAAACAAATAAGCAAAAGCCTATCCTGCTTAGGGCTCTTCAGTGTTACAACCTAAGATGCAATAAGGTGAGAGGCCTTGCAATTCTATCTCTTGGGAAATAAAATATACCCAGAGCCTAATTCATGCTGGAATGTGGATGATTAACGTTTTCTTGTTCCTAGTTTAGATGGTGAAGTTTGAGTAAACAGAGTGGAAACATCCTGAAAGGGGGCAAGGAGAAGGCAGCAACAAGAGGAAGGCGGAGTGCCCTAGCTGGGAGGTGGGAAGCCGGAAGAAATGGAGCGTTCTAGAAACCAACATTTCAACCCTGTGTAGGGCAATCCAGCTTGTCACAATTCAGCACTAAGGTCCAGAGAGAGAAACAGAATGTTTTCCCTGGGGCCTTTGTGCCTTCTCCCTCCCCATCCTGCCCAGGCTTCCTGGGAACTGGTTGCTACCTCTAGTGGGATCCTAAGAGAAATGACACCCCCAGTGGGCTTGCCAGGAGTATAAACAGTGCTGTCCCCTACGGAGATGGAGGGACTGCTACTATACTAGTGTCACAAGATGTCAGGATGAGGCTAGCCTAACTTCTGTTCCCCAGACATGGAGGGGTGCACTGACTACTCACTGGGCTGACTGTCTGGTGGCTCAGGAAGGTGCTGCTTCTCCACAGAGGCAGCCATGATGGTGGTGGTGTAGCATCACACCTCTGTTCTCCATGGCAACTGGGGAGCTGCTACCCCAGGGAAGCCACCATGGCAACAGCTATTGCAGAATAGCTAAGAGCCTCTGGGCCTCCAGGCTTTCTGGGCTTGTCCCCTTTGTCCTCCTGAGGAGTCGCTGGCTTGCCTGGGACTTAAAGAAGAGGTAGAGGCAGACATCTCTCTAAGCCTGGTCTCTGGGTCTTAGAGTCTGCAAAGAAGACTGTCAGTGGTTGGTTTGATGTGAATGAACATTTCATCCCTGACTGATAAGGACTCTGAAAGTCACTGGGCCAGAGAACCAGATACAAAGGACAGAAAGAAGAGATGCAAAGAGGTTCTCCAGGATCAGAAGCAGAGTTGAGCTTGGGTTATGGAATCTTGGTCTCTTGTCTCTACAAAGACTTTCCTTGGAGGGCAGCCATACCCTACAACCCCAGGGTATGTGACCCACAGCATATGAAAGCCCTCTTGGTCAGTAAACCGAAGCACCTGGTCATCCCACCTGAGGCCTAGGCAGGACCACGAGGTCCTAGGCTCGGGGTTTCATGAAGAATAAGATTCTTGGGAATACTGGCTAGAGGTGAATGCCAGGCCAGGCAGCTGGGTCCCAGAGTTGTTCTCCTCTCTTCCCAGCCTCACTTTCAGCCCTCCTGACTGATAAGGACTCTCATCTTCATCTTCTTCATCTTCTTCATCATCTTTCTCATCTTCATCAGTTCTTTAATACTTCTTCCTCTTTCCTTTATCTTGGTTTCCTGTTTTTTTTTTTTTTTTTTTTTTTTTTGGTTTTTTGAGACAAGGTTTCTCTGTGTAGCCCTGGCTGTCCTGGAACTCACTCTGTAGACCAGCTGGCCTCAAACTCAGAAATACACCTGCCTTTGCCTCCCAAGTGCTGGAACTAAAGGCGTGGGCCACCACTGCCCAGCTTTATCTTGGTTTCTTATGCTTGCTTCTTTCTTTCTTGTTATTTATTCATTTGGCTAAACATTTCATTGAGCATCTACTCTGCAAGAGAAGCCAGGAGGAGTCAGCACTCTTGAGAAGCCTGCAGTGAAGCAGGGGTACTCCATCAGAGCTCCCCCACCCACGCACCCACAAAAATCAGGTAGAAAATGGAGAGCTCTGAAGGATAAAGAGATGAAGGGCTGTTGTGCTCTCTCTCTCTCTCTCTCTCTCTCTCTCTCTCTCTCTCTGTCTCATTATTCTGACAGCTTCTCAGGCAGGAAATGTATAATGGAAAGAGAACAGCTTTCACATGTTCCCCAAGGGCTCCCAGGAATGCCCTAGAAGTGAGGCACACGAGCCAACTAGAGGCACTGCTGAGCTCAGCAAGTGTGGTCTAGGTTGGTCTCTTGCTTGCTCATTCATTCACAAAATAGAGACCAAGGCCCTAGGATTGTGCTAGGTTCTAGCAATTCATGGAGGCTAGCAAGAGGCAAGTATGCAGCAATACAGAAGGACAAGTAACATGAGGAAAACCAGCTGGCTGTGACAGAAAACAACAGAGGATCAAGCTGGGGCTCCATTGGACAGATGGCTCCACTAGTAAAGTGTCTGTTGCGTAAGTATGAGGACCCAAGTTCAGATCCCCATGCCAACAAACAAACAAACAAACAAACAAAAGTCCAGAAAGTCCAAGTAGGGAGGTATCACCTTTACCTGTAGCACTACAGAGAGGGAGATACCAAAGACAGGTCGATCCATGGAGCTCATTGGCCAGTCAGCCTTGATGAATTGATGAGACCTATACAGAATGTTTCAATAAAGGAAGGAAGGAAGGAAGGAAGGAAGGAAGGAAGGAAGGAAGGAAAAAGAAAGAAAGAGAGAAAGAAAGAAAGAAAGAAAGAAAGAAAGAAAGAAAGAAAGAAAGAAGGAAAGCAGACAAGTAGAGGTCTAGAAAGTGGCTTGGCAGCTAAAAGTGCTTCCTACATTATAACAAACCCAAAAAACTAAGCTTAATCCCTAGACCCCATAGAAAAAGCCCGATCTCATCGCATGCATCTGTGATCCCAGCATTCCTACAACATGATAGAGGAGACAGGAGAATCCGCCAGAAGTTCATGGGTTCACTAGCCTGGGGTATGTGATGCAGTCAACAGAAGGTGAGACCTGACTTTTGAAGGTTGTCCTCTGACTTCCACATGCATGTCATGGTATGATATATACAGGTGCAGCAGGAACATGCACACATACCATAGCCACACAAATAAGGAAAGATGACTGCTACACTGCATATATGTGTGTGTATGTGTGTGTGTGTGTGTGTGTATGACAGGGGTGAGGGTGAGAACCTAGCAAAGAGGGCACACTGAGGTTGGGAGAATGGGAGTGTGGGTATTTTGCCTGATGCAAAGGGTAAGAAGAACTCAGCCAAGCGAAGGACCTGAAGTGGGTAGACAAGGAAAATGGTTCCCCTAATGGGAACAGTATGTATCAGACATTTGCAGGAAAATGGAAGAGAGAACAGAGAGGGAGAGCTAAGGGTAAAGCCAAACTTGGGGGCTCCTGGGATCTGAATACAGAGATGAAGTGAGTTTGCAAAGGTGGGGGCGGGGTGGGGTAGGGACAGGGGCTGAGAAACGGTCATGCCACAGCCCGCCCCCCTGCAGGCTTGGACTTTCACTTGAAGTGCAGTGGGAATGAAGCTGCCAAGGGTTCCAAGGGGAACAGGGTCTTGATTCCACTTGAAGCTGCTCTCTGGTTGCTGGGTACAGACCAGTGATGATAATGGAAGAGCTGAGGGGTCACGGGGGTCACAGGGGTTATGGGGGTCGCCAGGGTTGAGAGCATCTGGGAGGCACCTCTTGGAAAAAGACCAGGCTGGGGACCTCAGACAGAACTGCACCGATTTTGGAAGGGAGCAGGAAGAGGACGTTTAAGATACATTTCCAAGCCAGAAAAGAAGAATGTCTGGCCAGTGTCTTCCTCTAGCACACAAGCTCCACGGAGGCAGGAGGCCTGTTTACTCCCTTTCCCCAGGACATAGCACAAGCGTTTAAGAATGTTGTGCTTGAGAACTGAGTGAGTGACATAGTGAGAAGGTGAGATGGTGGAGTCACTCTGCTGTCCAGCTTCTGTCCAGCCTTAGGCTGACTGCATATATAAAGAGAGGGGGAAGGGAGAGGGGGAAGTCAAAGACCCATGCGGAGTAACAGGAAAGAGTAACGGGAACGTTATTGGGAGCGGCGTGAGAATGAAGGTAGGTCGCCGAGTGCTTGCTGGATGATGAATAGATGTGAGGGAGGACTTCTGAAATGGGCCTAGAGATGGGTGTCATCAGCATTCTGCAAATGTTTTTTGTTTGTTTGTTTGTTTTTGTTTTGTTTTTTGGTTTTTTTTGAGACAGGGTTTCTCTGTATAGCCCTGGCTGTCCTGGAACTCACTCTGTAGACCAGGCTGGCCTCGAATTCAGAGATCCGCCTGCCTCTGCCTCCCAAGTGCTGGGATTAAAGGCGTGCGCCACCACCAGCCTGGCCTCTGCAAATGTTTAAAGCCTGTGAGTGGGTAAGGTCACCTAGGGGAGAGGATGGAGGAGAAAGAGGCCCCTACCCACAACCAGGGCTTCTTGCATTAGGTAGCAGGGACACAGATTTAACCAAAAGCAGAACTCTGGTGTTTGCAGTAATCCCTAGTGACCCTAGTAAATACTTTAACCATGCATTTCCCTAGAGTCCCTAGAAAGGCAAGCAGACACCTAGGGGGAGGTACAACTGGGGTACTTAAGAGACAGCCAGGTCTCAAGAGTCCTTGACACTCCTCTGGAGCAATGCATGCTGTTTGGGGCCTGAGGAGGATGACTACAGTCTCCAGGGACTGGGCTAGCTCACATCCAGCTAGTGTGTGAGTACTGTCAAGCACAAAGGGCTTGGAGCTTCAAGCTAGACAGTGTTCACTGTGACAATGCCCCAGGAATCTCTGGTGGTGAGTGCTGGCTCACATGGCAACCCAAGCCCATGTCTACTGAGTCCCTGCTGACTAGAAGTGTCACAGATGTTCTTTACCCTGGCAGGAATTTGGAAAAGTCACATCAGGAAAAGATCTCATCTGCGTCTTCCCAGAATCTCTAGGTTCTGGACTTGCTCCAGCTGAGTCAGCCTTTGGTCAGAGGTCTAACCACCTCGCACACCAGGCAGAAATCCTTCCCACAACAAGCACTCGGCTACTGGTGTCTCTACATCCTTCTAGGAATGGCACTTCCCTCAGCCTATGGAGAGGTCTGTTCCTAGTCTTCTTTGGTCATTTTATTAGAAAGCCTGGAAGACCTTGACCAGATGTTCACAGTGCCACCTCTTGGGGGACAGTAAAATGCAGGGAAGGCCACCAGGCTTCCCTGCTGAGTTGATGTGGGATATTTTCTAACATCTTTTTTCCACTATATTTGTGACAGAAACAAAAATAAGGTGGGTCTGTCTGTCAGTGTGTGTGTGTGTGTGTGTGTGTGTGTGTGTGTATACAACCTTGGGTATTGTTCCTTGTGTGCGTCCACCTTCGTATTAAGACAGGGTCTCTAGCTGTCCTGGGACTTGCCAAGTGGACTAATAGCCGGCTGGTGACCCTTGAAGATCTGCCTGCCTTGCCAGTGCAAGAGTTACAAATACACACTGCCATGACTAGCTTTTTAAAAACATGGATTCTGGGAATCAACGTAGTTTATCATGCTCAAAAAGCAAGTACTTCATTGATTAAGCCAGCTCTCTGGCCCCCAAATAACATTTTTTTATTCTTGAACCCATTTGGCCTCCTTAACATTTCTACCAATAACTGGACCCATGAACACACAATGTCCTTCAGATATCTGAGAACAAGAGGTGGTTTTCCACCAAATCTCCAGGCCAAGCTGCTCCTCATGTAACCTGGTTTCCAACCCAGTCACACCCAAGTTTCTCTTCTGTGTATCAGGGAATAAGATTCCACTGGCTTTGCATTGAGAAGGGATTGTCATTCCCTGGGCTAGATGTTGCCACCTGATCATTAACTAATGGAGCCAAGATGCCCCTTCCCCAGTTTGTGTGTGTGTGTGTGTTTACACAGACATGAGAGAGTGAACTAAACTACCTACTTCCTCCAGCCCTGGTTTTCTTATCTTGCTAAAGGTATCAATTTCAATTAAGGAAGTGAAAAGCATTAAAAGTTCCACCCTGGGGGTTTTACCTCCTAGGCTTTATTCAGTTTAGATGCTGCCTAGGCTTGGGCCCACAGAGCAGTACAGTGGCTCTGAGTCTCAGCTTCGCCTCTTACAGGACTGTGACGTTGAAGGTATGACCTTACATGCCATGCTGCATTTGCAACCCATCGCACCAAGCTCAGGAATGCATTTCTGTGACCATTACACACGTGTCTCAGGCGAAACACGTGCGTGCTGTTTGTCAATTATTTCCCTAACTCCTTTGTTAAAAGAACAAGGCCTGAGAGGAGGTTAATTCACAGCGCTTCTTTTGAAAAGTGAAGGCATCAAACCAAACTGCTGCTGCTGATGGAGGTTGCTCCATAGTAACCTCCCATCCATATTTGTTTAAATGCAATGAAGTTTAATTATGTGTTTGTGTGCATGTGGAGGTCTGAGGACAACTTGCAGGGATCAGTTCCCTCCTTCCACCATGTGAGTCCTTGGGATCAAACGAAGGTTGTCAGGCCTGACAACAAGTATCCTTGCCCACTTGGCTCTCTTGCCAGCTTAGTAAGCAATGATCGCAATTCCTTGGCACTACCTTACATCATTCTCCTATAGCCCAGTATACCCACTCTTACTCCTGTTAAGACAAAGAAGAATGGAGATTCCAAGTAGCCTGAGCTACTCGGGACTAGGAAGTAACAGATCCGGGACTCAGATCCCTCTGACTCCAAAGGCCCATCCCAACACTGTTGTTCCATTCTCTAAGGCAACCACCAAGTTAGGACTCAACTCTGGCCCCAGGGACAGCAGAAGCCTAGAGTGTGCCTTCCTGTATGATGCGGCTTCTGAGGTGGAAGGGCAACTGTGTCTGTCTATTCCAGAGTTCTGAAGGTGTCACTGTGTAGCCCAGCTACATCCCCTTAGATCCCTTCTGGATGTTCCTGGCATCCAATACTTGTGTGCTGTTTGCTAGGTTCTTAGCCCTGTAAATATGGTTTCATATTTATGTTAAAAACAAAACAAAAAACCCAGCTAAACTAAAAACCAGCTATTCTGGATGTGGGCCCTGATGCGCAATGTCATTAGGGAGCCAGCAGTACATCCCATCCCATTATCGCCTGGCCAAGCTTCTCCGAGCAGCCTGGCTGCAAATGGCTTTCTCGTGGGGGGGCAGGAGGAGGACACAGCCCTATCTGCCCTCCAGTTGGAGGAGAGATTTTATCTTTAATTGACAACTGGCCGCCTGCCACCGCCCTGCCTCTGCTGCTGGCCCAGGCTCACGGCTGGTTTTCCATGCTCCTTCAGGAATAGGTTTCTTCTTGTTTGTTTTTTCCCCAGGGCCCCGTGGTCCTCACCCTGCCATTCTGTACCGCCCTAGACAGCTCTGGGTGTGCACTTGTCCTTTTCTGAGGATGTTTGGACATGAAGAAATCTGCAGAAAAAAAGCCTGCGCCAAAGGCAAGGGTGAGGAGAGAGCTGGCCTTTATTGTAGATCTTCTGTCTTCTGCCTGCTGTGTGCAGACACCTGACCCTGGGCCAGGCTTGTTAATGCCAGGGAGCATCAGTTTACAGGCACAAAAATGAATTTAAAGAATGGCTCCAAGTTATCTAGATAATCAGTGGGAGATCAAGACTAAACGGAGGCGCCTATAGAGTGAGGATGACGGAGTCTCGAACACACACCTAGACCTGGCCGTGTGAATTATAGAGCCCAGCACAAATGAAACCACAGATCTTGTTGAAGATTAGTAACTCTAACATTGTACTGGCTGGCTGGTTTTGTGTGTCAACTTGACACAAGCTGGAGTTGTCACAGAGAAAGGAGCCTCCCTAGAGGAAAGGCCTCCATGAGAACCAGCTGTAAATCAATCAGTGATCAAGAGTGGGAGGGCCCATTGTGGGTGGTGCCATCCCTGGGCTGGTAGTCTTGGGTTCTATAAGAAAGCAAGCTGAGCAAGCCAGGGGAAACAAGCCAGTAAGCAAAATTTCTCCATGGCTTCTGCATCTGCTCCTGCCTCCAACTTCCTACCCTGTGTGAGTTCCTGTCCTGACTTCCTTTGGTGACGAACAGCAATGTGGAAGTATAAGCTGAATAAACCCTTTCCTCCCCAACTTGCTTCTTGGTCATGATGTTTTGTGCAGGAATAGAAACCTTGACTAAGACAACCATGATGACAGTAGAGCCCTAAACCCAGCATGGTGCCCTTCTGAGTAGCTGGAGGCCTGTACATCCATAAGCCAGCCTTGGGTATGCCCCTCTGTGGGTATGAAAGGAATAGTGAGAGCCACCAGTGTACTGGAACTTGGCACTTTCCTAGCCCATGTACCCAAAGTATGTTCACTCTCCAACCCCAAGAGGCTCATGATTGTGCCACCAGTCTGGTGTTGGCTTCAGTCCCTCAGTCATCATGCAGTCATTGCAATAGCTGGTCTCCCCAGGGCCTTGGCCCATTTAGGCTGATGCAGCTGCAGGGAGAAGGAGGTCCCTGTATAAACACGCAGGCACACGGTGGACTTCCCCAAACAAGGAAGACTTATTTCATGTTATGGTGGGTTCATGTAGCAGTAGCAGGTTGTGAAGGCACTGCCGGGGAACCAGGGGTTTAGAGTTAATTTCTTTCCTGCAGATCACTTTAGAGAATTACCTGTTAGGGGTAAAATGCAGGAGCTGAGCCACAGGGAGGGTTCCTGGTGGGGACTCAATTAGGCTCAGGTGTTTTTGCACTCTTCAGACACAGGTGGTAGCTTCATTGAAACACAGAGAAGCCTCCCTCCCCCCAACCCTGCCATCCCTCCAACCTCCACCACAGACCCACAGTCATAAAAGAGAGGCAAGACAGATGCTCACAGAGGAGCAGAAGGACACTCGGATGTCTTTATTGGTACTCGAGCACAGCATGACAGTTGAGGGCATGCAGACAGGGCACAGTGGGCCCAGCCTAGGCGTGCCTCAGACACACACAAGGGGACAGCTTTAGAAAAGGACTGACCAATACCAAGGTGGGCAGGAAGGGCCAAGGGAGGGGCAGAGGCCAAGGCTGAAGGGGTCACCCGGCCTCTGCTATTGCACGCATCCTCTGGCCACCGGCCAGGAAGTACAGTATTGCAACTGGTCTCCTCTTGCCCAAGGTGTCCCCTTCTCAGACCCCTGAGCCAGATGGGCAAACAGATCCCCTTCCATCTGCCCAGCAGCATCTTTGAAAAGAAATGGACAAAGGAGACACACAAAAGAAATGAAACTCCCCCCTGTCACGGACACAGAAGGGGCGCTGGAAGGAGTGACAGAGGCTGCAAAAGAGCCCCTAGAAGTGCCCCACAAACTGGGGTGTGGGGTGGGAGGTAGAACCCCAATCTGGGGTGGGGTTGGGCTAGTGAAGCAGTAACCTGGGAGGGCAATCTTGCCTTCAACTGACTTCAACAGGCCACCTGCTGGCAGGGGAAACACCCCCAAGTGAGAGCGGCCTGGGACCACCCAGCTGGAGGGGCAGGTCCCAGGTACACTTTCCTGGGACATCCCATACACATGGTCAGAAGAAACAATCCATGAAGGAAGAGGGAGTAGGGAAACAGGGTGAGCAGAGGACTTGGGAGACAGCCTAATGATGAAGACAGACCACCAGTAGCACGTGCACTACACACAAGAGTATATAGTATGTATGAATATAGATACTATATGTGCATATATGTCTCTTCAATGTACAGTAGAACAGAGTATCAGACCCAGATGGCTCTGGGCCCTGAGAGTCGCATGGGAGGTTTTTCCACCAGTCTTGTGCAAACAAGGATATCTGAGTCTTTCCCAGCAAAAGATTCGTGCCTGAGTTCCAGAGTTTTTCTAAGCCTCTGGCTTTCTGTCTGTCTGTCTGTCTTTCTCACGTTGGTGCCGCTCTAAGAGAGGGTGAGGACTTCAGCGTGGGCATAGTTGGACGAGAGGGCGTCTTGGCAGGTCTCTGTGTTTAAAGAGCACAGGTGTGAGACACTGGGACGCACGCTTTCGGTTCAACATTGCCTTCTAGCGGGGGCGGGGGGTGTAAAGAGTTCAGCAAAAGAAAAGGAGAAAAAAAAAAACCAAGATGTTAGAAGGAAGCCAGCCTGCCTCTGACCCACAGGCTGTGGGCTAAGGAACAGCCAAGAACAGAGCTGGAAGGCATAGGGAACCCAGGGCTAGGAGGCAAGGAAGAGCTGGAGTGGTCCAGGAGTGGAGTGAGGCCTTCATCTCTCCCCTGCCATCCCACTGCCAGGCCGGGAAGACCCAGGTGATGCTGAAGCTCAGGTAACCATTTCCAAGAACTACTACCATCTCAGGTCTTCAGAGTTCTAGTGCAGCAGGGAGATGAACCATAGCAAACTCTATACAGCTTAGCAGGGAGGCAGTGGGGGAAATCTCTGATGTGGACTATGGCTTATGGACGATCACTCCAGCTGTTCTCTACTCAATTTGTGCGCTACCCTAAATAGCTTCATCTGATCTCACCACCATGGACAATCCCACTATCCCAAGGAGCAAGTGAAGATGTCTCTAGAGTGTGGAGCCATGTAACACCCAACCCCCCAACTTCAAAGTGATAGTAGAGTCCTGGGGCATAGTGGGGGGATGGGCAGAGGGCACATAACAAGCTGGCACACACAGCATCTTACTAAGAAAACCACAACCTCAGCTTCAGATAACCGAGGGTTGGGTCTTTTTCCATATTTTCCAGTGGTGGCACTGGCTAGATAGCTAGGGAGACTGGGCTAATAGTGTGGTAGAAGTTTCAGCCTCCCAGACTGACTACTGTAGCTACTAGGTTTGCAGTTAAAGGTGGACATGCCTTTTGACATTCAACTCTAGGGTTACCTGGCATGTTAAAAGCTTGCTTTTTATGCCAGGCAGTGGTGGCACACACCTTTAATCCCAGTACTTGGGAGGCAGAGGCAGGCAGATTTCTGAGTTCGAGGCCAGCCTGGTCTACAGAGTGAGTTCCAGGACAGCCAGGGCTACACAGAGAAACCCTGTCTCAAAAAAGCAAGCTTTTTTCTTTTTTTTCTAAAAACATGTTCTCATCTCAGAGTGACCTGTTACCATCTCCTTAAGACTCTGGCCCCAACCCTCTTCCCTTAAACACTGCTCCTTAGCCTTCCAGAGTTCCTGCCTCTGAGTTGTATCCCTCAGGAAACCACAAGAGGAAGTCTAAACTCTTCAATATTCCATTTCTGAGGACGAGACAGAGCTACCCTTTGCTCTGTTTTCCTAAAAGTGGTCTGTCCGTGTACATTCAGAAATACCCAGCCATTGGTCCCTACTCACAAGGAAAGGGGAGTGACTTTGGGCACTCTACATACAGTTCACCCTAAGATGCACTGGGCAGAGAATGGCCTTGGTTAGCTTTTGTCTTTTGTCAATGGTTTCTATTTTCTCTGCCCTTGGGGTCCTCTGATAGTTGGGGGAATTCTTTCTAGGAATCTTAAGCTGGAATCTAACCTACATAACTCACCAGGGATGGTGCAGGAGCTTCGGAGGGAGACTAGCCAGGGCCCTGCTCTCTTAGATACTTTGTGAATGGCAGTCTGAGCCAGTACTCACCACACCCCTAGCTATAGTTGAACAGTTGCCTTCCCACTGGTGGTCTGTCACAGCCACCTGTCTTACAGGTTGGACTGTAAAGCTAACTCTAGGGTTGTTGATAGTCCTGACACAAACTGGAAGGTAAGGCTAGGAGTTTGTTCCTGGGCTTCCTGCTTGCCCTTTAAGAAGGGGCCCAGCCCCCAGCTACAGGGCCAAGTTTCTAAAAGCCAATGCAACAGATCCAATTCCAAGTCTGACCCAAGGAAATGTTAACTGTGTCCTCAGAGTCTAGGTGGGAGAGACCTTTCTGCTAGTGAGGAATATTCAAGGCCTGAATGGGATTGAGGCTGTCTAGGCCACCACCTCTTAGGGCAGGAACTGGTATACATGAGGGTTCTGTCAATGATGGATTCCTTCTTTCCTAGGACCCTGGGCAAGCACGAGGGCAGAAAACCTACCTAGTTTTTCCACTAAGTGGGCCCCTGTCTCTTCTCTGTTGAGCCAGGAGATGGGGGAAGGGCATGTATATGAGCCCATTCCTCCAACAAAGCACTGGGGGCTTCATCCTGGCAGACTTGTGTTGCTCAGGGACATCTGTGCCCCCCACAGGGGTGCTATGAGCATGCCCATCCCTGTAGGAGGGAAGAGGGGAGGAGGCGGTGGGTGCCGTGGAAACTTGGGCTCCTGACAACTTGAGGGCTGCCACAGAAATAGCTGCCTCAGCTCCCCGAACCAGAACGGCAAGTCAGAGAAAATAGCTGTGGTACCGCTAAACTGGACACCTGGCTCATCATGTCTCTGTCAGACCACAGTCTCCTTGTGCCAGGAGCCCTTCTGGGTGGGGTGAACCTGCCACAAGGAGCTGCATTCAGACTCAGCATCAAACCCTATCCCACAGACTTCCCTACCCACAACACTTTTCTGTATGTCCTTATCTCAGAAGACGTGTCACTCTGAGAGCAAGTGGCAGCAGGCCCTATAGAGCACAGCTCAAGTGGAGTGTCCCAGAGCCTGCTCTAACAGACCTTTTCAGAGGGTAATCTAGTGTTTGCTCAGGGATGACAGACATGTTTGTCACAGGCTTTGCACCCTGACCACAGGAAACAATCTTATACTTAAGCCTGGGCCACCTTTTGAGTTGCCCCCCTCCCCCCGGTCCCAGTCTCCTGCCAGGTCCCTAAAGCTATTTCACCAGATTTCTTGATTACCTTGTAGGGAGCAAATATGGGCCTTCTTTAGTTGCTTCCTTTTTAAAGTTGCATAATCTGACTCTAAAATTGCCGGGCACGTGGCTCGTGGCTCTCCTGTCAGGTCAATTCCAGTCAGGTGAAACCGGAAATGTCATGGCTGAGGCTTTTGTTCTTTAGCCCCAAGCTGAGGAAGGGGCTTATTGGGATCAGGTGGAGCCAGTGGCAGGTGTGGGCAGGATAGCGTCTGTCTCCTCACTTCCCCTCAGCTGGCCCTGTGCAAGGTGTACCCCTGCTCACCCAATGACTCACAAACCTGTTGTGCTCCCAGGCTCGTTAGGTAAATGAATACACTTAATTATAGAAATTAGATGAGTCTCTGGTTCTGGCAAGAATACAGAGCAGAGGCTGGGTGGGAGTGGCAGGTGACTCAGAGGCAGGGCTGGGAATCTGAGGGAGCAGGAGAGGGAGCAAACTGTCGCGGAAGCAGAGGAAGCGGTATGGAGAGACGCTGCAGCACAGGGCACAGATGGGATGCTGGGTGGGCCGCAGGGTGTCACCTACTGAATCTGGGCACAGGCCCCAGGGAAGAGGGCCTCCCTGCATCTAGACACCCTGCCCAGGGCTTACACCAAGCCTGGGGCTTGGATTCTAGGAACTCCCACCTGTGCCCCATGTCACAGCTGGAAAACACCAGCCCTTATTCTCACGGCGACTCTAGCCGCAGGCTTTGCTGTTCTAAGCAGTCAAATGTCCTTTACACCAGCAGAGATGCCCTGTGAGACAGCCTTGTTACCTGCTGATTTTGTTATGGGGTAGATAGACAGACAGACAGACAAACTGTTTGGTTATCAGTTAAAGGCCGTAAGGAATGCAAATGAAATGTCTGTGATTAAAACACAAGGGGTAGGTATGACTCGCAGGCAAGGACGAGTAGCTCCAGATACCCCATGTACCAGGGCCAGGCCTATAGGATCCTGAACCAGAGGCAAAACCCAGAGATACAGGTCCTGAGTGTGCCGGCACCGATGGCGGTTCAGGAGACTGGCTATGAGGGAGGAGCCCTGTGAGTATCTCCTCCTTGCACTTAGGCTCCATGGCTGAACATTTGGGGGAGCCTGGTGCTGTGTAGGTCTGGCTCAGGGACTCAAATTCTCCATCCTGACAGAAGCTCCTGTGTGTTGTTCTCTCAGATCTCAGGAGGGATAGAGGCTGGGGTGGCATGTAAACATGCCAGTTTAGAGGTGTGTCCCAGTGTCAGAACTGAGGAAGGCCGAGGGTGTGGCTAAGGACCTGAGTGGCCAGGTGGGGGGCTGGTAAGAGGGTGGAAGGGGTGGGAGAGCAGGAGCTTTCTTGGAGGATAGGGCGAGCTGTACCGCGATGCCAGTGGAGACAGCCCCAGACTGGTTCCAGCTGCTCCAGCTATGTTGTTTAGACTCCGGGACTTTTCACAGCCTTGGTGAAGAAAAGGCACACGGGTCAAAGAGGAGCGTCTCCTCATCAAGGGAGCTCCATGCTACTTCAAGAGACTCTGCAGGGTAGGTAGGTGGCCTCAGACTGAGGTGGAGGGATCTTTCCTGGCTGGGAGTAGCTTCCTGACAATCTCCTGGGCTCCTGAGGGCAGACCATAGGCCCTGTGCCCTGTCCTGCTCCCCTGTAGCTCTTTGATGGTCCAGCTGCACAGAGACCCCACAGCTTCCAGCACGAACCTTCTCCATTGAAGTGTCACATGCACTCCTGGCTCACTGGAAACTACTGGTTAGTGATGGGGTCAGTTTGATGGCTGGAGAATGCCTGGACTCACCCTCTCTTTGTCCTAGGTCTACATAAGTGCAGAGCGGGATGGTGTGGGGAATGTTGTGAAGTGCGCACTGGGAGTTTGGTGATATTAATTGCCACGCTTGCTTAGCAGGCCCTGTTTCCCGGCAACCCACCTGTTCCCTCTCGAAGGTCACTCTAATTGGCTGAGCTACATGCTTGTTGCCAAGAAGCAGTGTGGAGGCATCTTGAAAATAGAGCAGATGGGCCCCAAAGGCACCCCAGGGAGGCAAAGTGGAGGGATGCAGGCTCTTCTGCACGGTGCTCGGACATGTGGGAGCACCTGCCATCAGGGCTCTCTGAACTTGTTCTCCCGTGGGCTCTCCCACATCCCTGCTTCTATCAAGCACCTCACAGCACACAAGGTGAAGCCAGGGTGTTCATCCTCCAGCTCTGTGCTCTAAAGTCCTCCACGGGAGTAGAGGCTACATTTTATACTGTTTCTGAGCAGGCTGCAGCCTGATCATGGCTTTCTAGGTGTAAAAGAGGATGCAGTAGAATTGATGCATTCTTGAGGTCCAAAGAGAGAAAGATATGTTCAGGGCCTGAAGACTGGAGCTCGGGATTGGCAGGTGAAGGTATACGAGCTCTGAGTATTCTCTACCTATAGCCATTTAGCTGGGGCCTCTGGACCTTCTCCTTCCAGATGCCAGACCCTGCTCCTGTCGCTGTTACTCAGTAAGACCTGTACCCAGCAAAGCTGGAGGCCCACTTTTGGAGCTAATCAAATCAGGATGCCTGGAATCACATGGGAAAGTGCCCCAGGAGTCTACCCGGATTGGGTAGCTAAGAGCCACCTCTAGGGTTCAGAAGCATCATGGGCTATTCCTACAGAAACCACTACCCTTGACAGACTCAAACCAGTGTCAGCCTGGGTCTTGGGACTGCAGGAAGTTGAGTGTGGGAAATCTAGTGGTTAAAGAGCAGCAGAGGGAGAACTTGGTGGTGATATTTGTTTAGGGAAGATCACAGTTTCTCCCAGAAATAGGCAGGATAGGGAAGGTTCTGACACAGGAAAAACAAGGTCAAGAGGGGTCAGAAAACAAGGAGGACAAGGGTCTGGTCTTGAGCCTCGTGGTTCTCAGCCATCATTGGCCCTTGTCATCCTAATGGTTTCTGCTTCCCCCTCTCCTTTAAGACTAGGGGTCCCTAGCTGCGTAGCCTAACTTCAGCTCTGTCTCTGCCATGTGCTGGAAACATGGTGACAGGTAGGAAAGGGGCTGCTCCACTAACTTTGAGGATACTTCATGACACTCCTCAGAGAGAACCACTCTCCCTACCCACTCACTCATAGCCACTCCTGGCTCTGTCCCATGGCCATCATACCCTAGCAGCTTGCAGATATGGGTCAGTCCACTTTAGGATCCAGGCCCCCAGTGTAAAATTGGAGAGATGGAGCCTGTGTAGGATCTCTGAAGACCTAGGACCTGAAATCCCTGAGCCTGCTTCCTTGGGGGAAGCTTTGGCAGTGTTTTAGATGCCTAGGGAAGTGGCTGGGTATGACCCTGTGGGCTAGGCCTAAAGGCTGCTGCAGGACCAGAGTGGGGGAGGTGATAGTGTCCCCTCATATGTCTAGTACTGAGTGGATACCTTTGAGGGAGTGGCTCCATAGGGGATACTAGAGACCTTTTTAATCCAGACACTGGCAACTTAGGATACCCATTCTAAAAGTGAGGGCACATCCAAGGCAGAGGAGATGGTGGCATGGGCTCAGCGGAGGGGGAGACCTCAAGTTCTGTGGGGAGGGCTGGGAAGACTCAGCTCTAGGGGGGCTCCCCACCTGCCCAGCCCAGGGAGCCATACCTTTCCGGACACTGCCATCAGCACAGGCATAGTCCCCAGCACTGAGCAGGAAGCAGGCAGCTGCCTTCTTGTTTCTGTCTCGTGTGCCTGAGCGTCTCAGGGCCCGACGCTCTTCAGGGACGGGCGCCGAGGCCAGGGGCTGGGTGAGGCCAGCTCCCTCCTCATCAGACAGCACCGCATTAGCATCACCATTCTGCTTAGAGTCTGGAGGGGGACAGAGAGAAAGGAAGCTAAGATGGTTCTGGGGCCTTCCTAAGGGGAGCTACCTGGGGTCTCAGATCCCAGGCCCAGGAAGCAAAGGCAGAATGCCTGTGCTTGGTCTGAAGGATAGTCTCTTAGCTTTGGCTTAGAACCTCCTTTGGGGGTTGGACCACAGCACAGACATCCTACAGCAGCAGTACTTCCCCATTGGGCTTGTGAAGATGTCCCCAGAGATCAACCTGGCAGGCACGGATTCTCATTTCCCCTCGGGTCTGGCTCAGGTAGGCTCTTGATGAGTTTGCACTCTTCAGAGAATACCTGGCTAGTAGGGATAATGGGTGCTGGCTCTAGTGCCAGACATACTCAGAAGTGTCTCTAGCTTTCTCTCTGCATCACTTAAGGCCGTCATTCTTTTCCTCAGGCACTCAGGCCATGCTGAAGGACTCGGGGCAGGACTCTCTTATGTCTGGGAAGATAAAGGGAAGAGGCTCCAATTCAAGTCTTCCCAGTGGGGACCACCTTGCCTTTGTTGGAGAGTGGCACAGCACTATGGCCCTGCCTGTATGTGGTAGAGTTACCTGGCCTATGACAGTGGCTCTGGCATTGGCCACACAAAACCTCAGTGTGGCCAGTTAAACAGGATAAGGGCCTCTGTGCTATGTACATCTAGGAGGTTACCAAAGGGCTTCTGCATTTGCTCCTAGGGATATTCTCTGAGCTCTGACTGGATCTCAGAACACATCTTAGGTTCCTAACAGGAACACAAAGGGGCACCATTGTAGTAGTGCAAACAGAAGAAAGCTTCTCTATCAAGGTCTTCATCAAGGAAGATCCAGACTCTAGTTAATCCCAGAGAGCAACTAACCCCAACACAGGTGAGGAGGTCACGGGTAAGTGTCTCAACTCAGACTCCTCTCTGGAGAATTGGTCCTACTTCTAGAGTTTAACCAGGAGCTGCTGCCTCAGTCTCTCAGCTCTACTGAGCCCAGCCTCAGTAGTCTGATACCCAGTCACGGTCTAGCCCTGGTCTACGATCCCTGGGAACCCTGTCCGTTGGATCTGATAGTGCTGTCTTCTGCCTCCTCCCATGTTGTTGGGGACTATGCTGATTTTTCTTCTTGTCTCCTGACCCAGAACAGGTGAGCTTTCTTGAGTGGACTGTCCATGGAAAGCCAGAAGCTGGTGCTCAGTCTTACTCTTTTCAGGACACTTTTCCTTCCATTTTGCTTCTTATAAAGATCCTGCATTACTTCTTCCTTGGTTCCCCTCTATCCATGTCAAACTGTGAGCTCAGGACTCACTCCAGCTTTACTGAACAGAAGGCAGCCTCCCACTGCTGTTACGTTATCACAGCTATTAGGCCAAGAGAGAGCAGACGTGAATGTTGGGAAAGAGGTGACTCATGTGTCCATGCACCTTGGAGGAACAGCTGCCCTGCTCTCTGCCTAATCATATCAGCACTGGCATTTGTTCTACTTTTTCAGTGTGGCAGAGCCGCTCCCATTTGGGTCTCATCAGAGTAGGGTAGGATATTGATATCTCATTCCTATTGATATGTTGTGCCCAGAGGGGAAGGAACTGGCTTCTGGGAACAAAGCAAGGGGTGGGGCAAGAAAGGACTAGAAATCAGTCTTTCTTACATACAGTCCCCATGTACTACTGTCTGCATATCCTACATTGGAAGGGTAGCTCATTCCACAAACACTGGTGTTCACCAAGATCATTAAACCATGGGACCAAAAGTTGGTCTTAATACTTGCCCTCCTAGAAGCTCATGTCACACACAGTGAAGCTTGTACAATATAGCACAGACACAGATTTCCAGGGCTATACGGGGGAAAGAGATCCTAAGCCCTACTCACCTGCTCGTTTCCTCTCGACCATACCCTCTTCCCGGGCAGGGGGACTGGTGTCACTGTAGGTGCTGTCCCGGGGCGAAGTCTCCTCAGACTTGCAGTAAATGGGTGACTCAAGCTGGGGTGGCCGTGGTACATGCTTCTTTCGCTTCTTGGGCAGCTTCTGCTTGGCCATAGCCAGGGAGTAGTACATACCAAAGTTATTGACGATGACAGGCACAGGCATGGCAATGGTAAGCACGCCAGCCAGTGCACACAGCGCACCCACCAGCATTCCTGACCATGTCTTAGGATACATGTCCCCATAGCCAAGCGTTGTCATGGTGACCACAGCCCACCAGAAACCGATGGGGATGTTCTTGAAGTCGGTGTGGTCGTTGCCTCGTGGGTCAGATGGCCTGGCCCCAATTCGCTCAGCATAATAGATCATGGTGGCGAAGATGAGCACACCCAGGGCCAGGAAGATGATAAGTAGCAGGAACTCGTTGGTGCTGGCCCGCAGTGTGTGGCCTAGCACTCGAAGCCCCACAAAGTGGCGTGTGAGCTTGAAGATCCGCAGGATGCGTACAAAGCGCACCACACGCAGGAAACCCAGCACATCTCGAGCTGCCTTGGATGACAGGCCACTCAATCCCACCTCCAGGTAAAAGGGCAAGATGGCCACAAAGTCGATGATGTTGAGCAGGTTCTTGACAAAGTCCAGAGTATCAGGGCAGCACACAATGCGAACCAGGAACTCTAGAGTGAACCACATCACGCACACACCCTCGATGTAGGTAAGAATAGGCTCTGTTTCTACCTCCCGCCGGAAGCGCACGCTGGTGATATTCCCTACCCGGTGGATCTCCGTCACATTTCGGTCAATGTTGAAGGCCTCATGGGTCTCCAGGCAGAAGGTGGTAATGGAGACCAAGATGAAGAAGAGAGAGGCAAAGGCTACCACCTGTAGGCCAGAATAGGATATGGCTGTCAAGTCAGCGATAGTTGGCCTCATTGGGAAGAGTGACCTCTACTCATAGAACATGAGCATACAGGTTACTAGCCCATAGCTAGTCAAGGAGTAGGATTAAGGTAGAGACATAAGAGGATCTGTGCATGCTGATGTTCTAGGATAGCGGTTCTCAACTTGTGGGTCTCAACAAGGGTCATATATCATATACCCTGCACATCAGATATTTATGATTCATTATAGTAGCAAAGTCACACTTGTGAAATAGCAACTAACTAATTTTATGGTTGAAGGTCACCATGACATGAGGACCTGTATTAAAGGATCTCAGCATTAGGAAGGCTGAGAGCCACACCACTGATCTTCAGCAATGCTTCCTAATCTTCACCAGGGTGCCCAGAAGACAGAGGCTGCTTTTGTCTGGAAACCACAGGTCACAGACACCATAGCTGTCTGGTCTTGCCTACTACAGAGGTCCCTATTTCATCCTTTAATACTTCTTAAATTGTGGTGTGTGGACAAACCAGTTAAAAATGCTGTTCAAGTGTGGATGGCTTGGGGGGTCTAGGGAAGGGTCAGTACTCCCACTTTCCTCATAAGCTCCCAGGTGAAGTGTATACCACAAACCACAGCTGCAATAATCAGACTCTTGAAGCAGGGGCCTAAACCAGAAGCATCAGGTTCGTGGAAACAGGTTAGAAATGCAAATTCCAGCCACACAAACCCAGTGAATGAGAAACTTGAAGGGGACAGAGTCTAAGAAGTACTTTGGTAAACTTCCACTTTACTAAATCCTGATACACACTCTAGGCAAAGGTCCATTACTTTAAGGGATGTCAAGACAAGGGCTATAAGGAATAATCTCTTTCTGCCAACTGACCTTCATGACCTACCCATGACCCCACCTACCACCTAGAACCACCTTCTGCCTAGGTAGTCAATCCAGGAAGGGGGACATATGTGGGCTATGACAAGAGATAGGTGGGCTCTCTCAGAACAATGTCTCCTTCATATTAGCTGGGATACTGAGCTCCAAAGTCAAGTGATCTGAATGATCAGAATGGGGGCAGAAGTGTGTCAGATGATCTGACAGCCATGGTAAGTCTCAGCTAGAACGGTGACGGCAGAATTCGGCAGAGGAGTGGCTGGACTAAGTGACCAGCCATTACGAATGGAGATGAGATTTGTGTGTGTAATAACACCAATTACAGAGCCTTCATTTGTTATTCATTCCATTTCATCCAGCACTGTCAAGATGCTCACTGTCGAGGTCTAGCCTCCTGTCTCTACTGTTCCTGCTCCTTCTCCTGCCTGGTGGATGCGGCTTGGCTTCCCCCCTTGGGTGGAGGACTGAACCTATACAGGCAGGGAAGTCCCTAGCTGCACATTCCACAACTCCATGCCTGCCCTGCTTCAGTTCCTACCTGACCTTGTCCTTATCCCCATCCAGTAAACAGTCAGGTCTGCCTAGCAGAGGTTTTCCTTCTGGTGTGCCTTCAGTGACAGGGAAGCAGCAATGCAAGACACCAGTGGAAAATAAGGTGTATGGAAAACCAGGCTGGAATCCATATCCCCAGGCCTCTGGGGTAGAAGTAAGTCAAGGAAGGAATTCTGGACACGAAATTCACCATCTGTCCTCTTCCTGGAACTACTAGGACCCTTACATGCGTCACTACCTTCAGTCTTCTTAGTGACATAGAAGGCAGATTCCATCTTTCCACTTCACATAAAAAGAACCAAGGATCAGAGAGGTCACATGCCTATTCTGAGGCCATACTGCCCAGAGCAAGTAAGAACCAGATGTGAACCAGAAATCATATGGTCTGTACTTTCCCTTTACACCCTCAGGCCTTGTCATCTTTCCTATCCCCTAGGCAGAGTCACTTCCCAGGTCTGGGAGGATAGGCCCTGAGCTTGTTCCATGAGTATGAGAATGTGGACCTTCATAGGACAAGTCTCCCATCATGCATTACGACATTACTTCCTTTATACTTAAGCTAGGATGGACTGATCACAAACAGCAAGGAAGAAGCTCACTGGGAGGAGGGTCCACAGACACTGTCCTTACTTTACAGCTTTTCCTACCTACTTCTCCTCAGGAAAGTAAATTTCAAGTGCTTTTGTTAGACTCACATCTCCTCCCCTGAGATACGGGCTGCCAAGACAACACAGGCTGCTGCAGGTTGTGGCTGTGGCAATCCAGGGTCCTGGCTCCACCCGGTGCTTCAAGAAGCAGAGGGAACCAGAGTGAGGAGTGGGAACAGAACTCCTACCTAGTTTTGCTAGGATACATAGAAGCCCAATCTCTCCCCTCTCTCTCTCTCTCTCTCTCTCTCTCTCTCTCTCTCTCTCTCTCTCTCTCTCAGGGACCGTTAGCCGGCAGAGTCAGCCCACCTGGGAGCCTGAGCCTGAGATTAATTAGTGATGTGGAAAAACAAGGTCAAAAAGAGCTGCCAAGGGGCTGAGCACAGGGAACAAGGGAACAGAGGCAGAAGGGAGATGGCCAACCTTCGCCTCTGCCTGCTTTCCTCAGCTGCCTCTGCCATAGGCACTTACAGCAGGCCCAGACCACCTTCATGGGGGCAGAAACAACCTCAATCCTGTGGTCTCCTTGGCTTTTTTTTTTTAAGCACAAAGCTGTCCCATAAATGGCCATAAGGTTGTATAGGTCCTTTAGGACCTATAGTGACCTACAGTATTCCTTTCCTCTACATTGCTCTCAGGCAATTGTTTCCTAAGTGGTTGGCTGGTGTAATTGGTGCTTTTTGCTAGGCCTCATCCTTGAGAGAGGGATATTGTTTCATTTCCCACAAGGCCCTTGACTCAGGCTGCCCGGGATGAAAGAGATCCCAAGAGACAGCAACTATAGCAATGGCATCCTACAAGAGGTCACAGCCTATGCTTATACCTTAGCCCCCATGAGCTTTATGATAGGTCTGTCAATTGTGCCTGAGTGCCCCCACTCCCTGCATCAAGCCCTGCACTGCCATTCTGAGGGTAAAGTAGAGCTAAAGAGTTGGCAGCCTCACTGGGGTGTCTGTTGTCTCTTATGATCAGTCAGGTAAGTGGTGTACCCTTGCTGCCATTCTCTCTTTATGTGCTCGTACTCACTACATAGTACCACAGTAGGATAAGCGAGCTTCAACACAGCACATACCTAGGATCTGCTAAGTACTCCATAAAATGGTGACCAAGCTGAGACAGAAGTAGTATCTGGGGACACTCCTCCCACCCCAGTCTAAAAATGACTAATCATTGAATCCTCAGAAGTATGTACAAGTCAACTCCCTTTGAGCTTTTGGAGACAAAGGAACCCAAGGGCTAGAAGTGATTTGTCCTGGACTCCATGCCTGAAGCTGTCTCCTCTCTCCTTGGCATAAGGACACGGGCTATGGATTCTAATGGAAGTCAAAACTGCCCAAGCAGAAAATGGCTGGCGTGAACCGGCTGTGCCTGTTAGAGGAGGTAGGTGGGCCTCAGCATCCTGGATTGGAGGCTCCTAACTGTCAGGACGCACCCTTCCTACCAGCTCCCTGTTCTCCTGAGACATGCCTCCCCCCATACACTCATGCTGGCCACTATGGCTTTCAAGGGACCTGTCCATATCTAAAGGCCCATAATATTGCAACTGTCAGCCAAATTACCAGCTTTTCCTCCTACTCCACTGTCTTCGAACAAATTAAAGGTCAAACTTCTGGATTCCAATTAGGTTCTGTTACCAACTGCCTATGAGATCTCTGTGAATTTCTTAGCCCCAGCTAGCCTTAGAATTTACAAAGTGGAAATCCAAAACCTACTATGTGCCACCATGCTAAGAACGGCAGGAAAAAATATAGACAAACACCCCTGCCTTTTGGATCTTCCATCCCAGTGGAAAGAAACTGCTGACAATTAAACAGGTAGCTTACATAGCATATCCAATGGCATGAGCTTTATGGAGACACAGAGAAAGGAGGCATGGAGTTAGGAGCGCTAATTCAAATCGGATGATCAGCTCGGATCACAATGACAAGGTGAGGTCTGAATGGAGACCTAAAGGAAAAGCTGAGTTCCCCAGGCAGCAGGAACAACAGTACAAAGACCCCAAGCCTGCAGTCTTAGAGGGACGAGAGAAGACTGCCTAATCCGGTTGTTTTGAGAACTAAAAGAGTTGATACTTGTGAAACTTAGCACAGAGCATGGAGTGTCTGGAATCTGGCACAGGCTGGGTGAGGGGAGAGGTGACAGACACTAGTCAATGGGAACTAAATACAATCATTGGGGGCTGGGGAGGAGAGTCCAAGGAAGGAGGGCCAGGGAGACAGATGGACAGATAAACATAAGGAGACTCATGCCCAAAAACCTATATTAAGGAAGACGTGTAGGAGAAGGAAAAATTGAGAACACAGCCAAAGACGCTTGCAGAGGAAGCTCCGCAGAGCTTGGGTGAGGGGCTGAGCCTCCTGGTAAAACCAGAGCTTTCCTACCCAGACACTGCTGCACAGGGAGTAGGGTGCTCTGGGGTTAACGGAAAAGAAGGAACAGGGCCAAGAAAGGCAGCTCCTGGCTCCTAAGTGGACACGCAGGAGGTCCTAGCCTAGCTGAGGGCCACTCCTCAGCTATCAACTCTGGCTGTAAGCCACCCACTAGAGTTAACCTTCACCGGTGTTCATCCTTGCCAAAAAGGCTTCACAGGCCTGCCCAGAATCTGTGAGTCCTCAACCAAAGGGGATCTGATCCAGCCCAAGTCACTGTCCAAGAGCCCCTCGGTCAACGTCCCATGCAGATCTGTCTTCCCAGGGTGGACAACTCTGTCCTTGATTCTGCAGAGTTGGGTGTTGTGGTTTTTATAGCACGCCTCATTTTAACCATTATTCAACGATATAGTAAGCCATTATCCTACAAGGCCCATTTGGCTCAACTTTCTATGTTCTCCTAGAAGCCCCACCCCATTTGGAGGTGGGACTTAACATTCCTCCTTGCCTATTGGACTTTAGCCTTCACACCTACCACAGCACCCATCACAGTGCACCTAATGATACTGTTTCTTGTCACCGGGCTCTCTCTACTGCCATCCATTCTGCCTGCTCTCCTCGGACCCCTGTACTCTTCTTTGCATTTCTAGATCCCAG
Source organism: Grammomys surdaster (assembly GCF_004785775.1). NCBI lineage: Eukaryota > Metazoa > Chordata > Mammalia > Rodentia > Muridae > Grammomys > Grammomys surdaster. The sequence continues at coordinate 1,279,563 of NW_021620966.1, forward strand.
CATGTAGCTTCCATGTAGTAAATGCTACTAGGTAAGTGTCTTCTAGATGAGTAGAGTCAAGGTGACCACAGCTCCTTCTCACAGGACTGGCAAGCTGTCAGAGGATGGGATTAGCCACATAACTGAGGCTAGAGGTGACAAAGGTATGCCCAGGAATACCTCCAGATACCAGACACTTAGCACCTTGACAGCTCTCTAGGGGGGGCCAAACCTATTTCCTGACAGGACTTCCTGCTATGTGCCTGGTGACCACTTCAAGGCCAGAAGGAAAATCTAGCAGGAAGCTGGGCCATCATGGCATGTTGGTTGTACCCAGGGTGTTGTGAGTGACTGGTACTCAGCATTTACACTAGTAATGTCCACGATGGAGATTAAGAATCAAGGAGCCAGCTTCCCCCAAGGCCCAGCTACCTAACTCTGCTTCTGCCTGCTTTTTCCTTAGATCTCCAAAATAGCCCAAATTTAATCCTACTCCCCTCCCCCACTCCACATTCCTACGAAAATGGTGACAAACAGAAACAACTCATCATCCAGAGACAAGATGCTCTAAGGCAAATGTTGATCTGTTCAGAATGAGAAAGAGAAAAAGCTCTGAGAGGAACCTGGGAGGTTGCCTCAGGCAGCATCAGCAAAGTCCTTAGCCTTGGGCTGCCCAGGGTGGGCTGGCACTACCCTTCTGGACTCATATTTCATGTTCACCTTATCCGATCACCCTGGCTTAGCTGGCACAACATCAGCAAGTGCTGTCTCTCACTGAAGCCTGTCATGAGCACTGTGACGACCCACCATGTCACTGTTAGAGGAACATGAGTTTTGACCCTCTGACCCACAACCTAGTATTTATTTGTAACCAAGTTTGGCCTCTTGTTTTTCTTATCAAAGTCACCTGGTGAAAAAGTGAGAGACAGGAGTCAATTCTAGAGACGCAGGCAATTCTAGAGACGAAGGCAATTCTAGAGATGATAAGAAATAGAGAAGTAGATATGAGTGGATCAGAAGAAGAGGCTCTCTGGCAACAGAGAAGCCTTTCTGGGTTAGAGCTACTGAGGCAGGGGTAGCTGGCTGCAGATGTGGACTTCTGTGATCTGGGTTTGGATCCTAGTGCTACTGGCTGTGCTGTCTGGACAGGTGTCACTGTGACTTGGTGTTCTTGTCTGTTCGTTGAGGTGAACGATTCCTGCTTTTCCTGAGCCAGAGGAAGTAGCAGAAGAAAGCCCAGTCAAGTGCCTAACACACAGTAAATGCCTGAGAAAGAAGGACATCCATTTCTAGCTGCCCTCCTGAGACAATTGGGGATCCTGTGATTAACCCCTTTCTGTTCTTAAGGAAAATGTGGTAGGAAAAAAAAGATCCACCTAGGAACCTTAGCCAAAAGAGAGGGGCTGTGGCCCTTTCTTTACACAGCTGATCACTGAGTTAAATCCAACTCATCTTGGGATTTCTAAAGAACAGAGCAAAGAATCCAGGTAGCCCAGAATCCCATTAAATAGGCCTCTAGTCTGGTCTCAGAAGGAGAAAAGCAGGGTTCTATAGATCAGAGTGCTGCCCAGGCCCTCCTGGCTCCTACTGAGTTATACAACATCCAAGGGAGCCTCTGCCCTGCCCCCGGGCAGTGTCCATGAGAGGCTGAGGCTACAGCCAGCCTGCCCTGAGCTCAAGCCACAGGAACAGAACTGCAGGAGCAGCGATGACAGTGAAGTCAGCAGGGGTGATCATCCTGCCTAGGAACCTTCCTGAATGGACCAGCTGAAGGCCAGGCCAGTAGCTAGGCAACAGGCTTTCCTAATTAGCTCGGTTCACTTTCCGTTTGTGTCTGTTTTGCTTCTGTCATAACGTACTAGTCAAACGGCTGGACTGCTGTATGTAAAGAGATGCCTCAAGGCCCAGAGCACGGCTCCTCTGCCCTCATGTACCCTCCCAGGTGATACCTCAAGTCTACAAACCCCTAGTGTTGCAAACTCCTTCCGGGGAAAACTCCAGCTGATTGAAGGGTTTGCAACAGTACAGCTCTCCTGTGGGGGACAGTTCTGCCAACTTGGGGTCAGTGGAGAAAACAAATGCAGCTTCAGAACTCTATGACATTGCACCCTCGGGTCTTAAGGAGGAACAGGGCAAGTGTCCCTTCTGATGTTCCCTTGGACTTCTGAGTCCCATTGGTTCCTGGATTCCTAATGTTTATTCACAGAAGAAAAGAACCTCAGGACACCAAGCAGGCTGGAGCAAGGAACTAGGCACTTCTCCATCCTGCAAACAGCCTCTTTCAGTGGGGGAAAGCACATGGTAGTTACAGGAGTAAAGGCTTAGGCACGAAGAATCCCTAGCTTTAATTCACAGCCCTGCCACCAGTGTGGTGATCCCAGGGCAGTGGTTTACTTGTTCCCAGCCTCAATCTGTTAAGTGGGCACTGTATTAAGTTCATTAGGAACAATAAAGATTAATGTATTATCTTCATGGCAAAGCCCTGGAATTAGGATGCTAAGTGAAGAGTTGTTATTCTTTTTTTTTCTTTCTTTCTTATGAATTGTGTATTCTCACTTGTGTGTCCAGGAACAGCTCAGAATTGGTCTCCGCCTGTGTTCCTCAGCTGTGGGCAAGGCTTTTGGCTCGTGTGCCAGCCAGAGCTCCACAGCACGATCCACATCAGCACTAATGATCTGAAGGTTGGAAACTAAGGGTGGCTTTATCAAGACAGTTAATGTGTCTGAATCTTGCTTTATTCCTTCCTTGCTTAAATGGGAAAACTAACCCTCTGCTTGATGGTAGAGCCTCTCACAATTCCAGAGGGGAAATAAAAACATGCAGAGGTCCCAGAATGCTCAGAAAAGAGGGCCTGGCTCACTTAGCTTTTCTAAGAACTGTTTCCCTAGGTTGTCCCCTTTCTGCCTCCTCCCTGCCCCACAGCTTTGTGTCAATGACTTGTGCCTGACTCCCATTTCTAGTAAAGACAAGCTAAGGGCCAACACTGTCAGGGAAAATAAGCTCACAACAGAGGGGCACTGTTCAGGGGCATCATTGTGTTCCCACCATCTAAGCTGATTTCAGAACAAGGCCATAAACCAAAGCAGCTGAGGGTAGACAGGGGCTTCGAAATCAGACTTAGAATGACTACCTCAAGTCCCAGCCCTGCATGGGACCTCTTGGTAAGACTTCTACCTCCTTTCTCTTCCAGGCAGGAGATGCACTGCCCTGGCTTGGTATTTACACCAGACTAACCTATTCCTTTAGCTGCATTCTTCAACCCTGAGCTCTCCCCTGGGTAGGAAGTGGAACTTTTTCTCCCATGATTACAGTGAGGAACAGCCCATGGGGTATTGAAGAGAGGTGGAGAGAAAGGCTCTGAGACTCATTAACATGACAACTTGAGGTGCCAAAGGAATCAATCAATCTAGCCTCAGCTTCCAGAAGCATACCCCAGACAGAGCAAAACACACTGCTTTTCTTCTTTTCCTTCTCCCAGACAGGTTTTAGGCAAGGGCTATGAGATCAGATACCAACCTCCAGGCTTTTCTATTTTTAAAGTCTAAAGCCTTCTTCAGGGTTTTAGCTGCCCGAGGATAACAAAGTGAGTGAATAAATACATCTCTTTCTAGGACCCCCTCCCGCCTTCAGGACACACACTAGGTCTTGTCTAAATCAACCTGTTTCCCCTGCTCCTCATACATCCACTTCCAGTGTAACCTGAACCAGGGCTTTCTGGGAAGCCACTTAGTGCTGCAGCAGAAACAAAAGAGCAGTGACAAATCTGGTATAGTCACCAGGAAGCTTGTGGCTGGCCACTGTCCTGGGATCCTGAAGAGCCTAAAGCAAGAGGCTTTTCCTGTCTACTTCTCACTCATCTCAGCAGAGCCAGGCTATGTCAGAGGTACAGAAAGCCTTGGGACATGGCCTGCTCCTAGGAAAAAAAGGTTCTCAATCAGAGAAGGAGGCCTGGGTTCTGGGGAATCTCTGCCCTTTAGGAGATAAGTATTCTAGAAACTATGCCCCCTTCTCTGAAATGCATAGGCACCTGCATTCAGAGCTCCTGGCAGGATGGAAACAGGTAAGTGTCCTACATAATCCATGGTTCCTTCTCTTGATTCTGCCTCATCCCTGAAAAAGGCCAAGTTTAAGCTCTCCAGGACTTTGTGGTCCTGTGGAGGGCAACTGTGCTGATCAAAAAGGAGTGAGAAACGCTCAAGTTGAAGGCATGCCACCCACTGAGGGGCATGCACCAGAGCAGACAGCTCGGATTAGGTCCAAGTAGTAAGTTAAGTTTGTGCAATCTCCTGATGGAGCATGCAGGAGAGAAGGGGGTGGGGTGTATCCCCAAGGGACGGGGGTGGGGGGAAGGTTGGGGGTTATTAGGAGCCAGGCAGTTATAGTCTACCAGAATTTCAGTCTCCTTCCAACCCCCTCCTCATCTGACCCACCAACACTAGCACCAAGAAACCCTTGGACACCGAGATGGGGAGACCCTGGTTTCTGCCACTCACCCTGGCCGCCCGGGATGAGTAGGGATCCTCGAAGAGCGCCCACATTCGGGGCTGCCAGCCACGGCAGCCCCCGGACCCAGCACCAGGGCCAGAGCCTCCTTCATGGGGGCCCAGGCGCTGCAAGGCCAATTCCCGCTCATCGTCGCCAGCCTCGTCGCCGGGCCCTGCACCACCCCCGCCCCCGTCCGGGCTCTCGAAGATGTCCAGTGCCTCCTCAGCATCCCGGTGCTGCCGGTAGGTCATCCAGCAGCAGGGTTCCACATCTGTTTCATCGATACCCCAGAAGGTGAGCTCTTCCTCAAAGAGAGGCCCACAGACGTCTGCGGGGCAATGCAGCTTGCCCGTACGGTAGTAGTTGAGCACATAGGCAAAAACACCCGGGTGACGATCAAAGAAGAACTCACAGCCCCCGCCGCCGCCGCTGCTGCCACTGCTGCCTGCACCGCCGCCATCCGACTCTGGCCGACCCCCGCCGTCGGGATCCGCCAGCCAGGCAAGGCGGGTGCCCGGTAGGGTGCGCAGGGTGCTGCGGTAGGTCTCATGTCGCGTGCCGCCCACGTTGATGATGATCTTCTCCGACGCCTCGCCCTTGGCCATCTCCTCCTTCAGACATGTTTTGGACGGAGGCTTGTTCCCCGACTTGCGCCCGCGGTAGGAGGAGACACACACCGAGCTGATCATAAGAAGCGCTGCGGGGCTCCGGCTTGGGGCGGCCGCTGCCCTCCAAACACCCTTCCCAAGGAGGCAGCGTCAGAACGGGGAGGGGGAGGAGACGACAAGGAGGAGGTGGAGGAGGAGGAGGAGGCAGGAGGTGGTGGCGGCCCCTTCTGCGGAGTGGCTCTGCCCCTGCCTCCCCCCCACCCCCACCCCCACCCCGGGGCGCGGAGCAGGAAGAGTTGGCTTTCTGTGGTGCACAGGTGGTTGGGATTTAGGCAGGCAGAACCTAGGGGAGGCAGGAGGTGAAGACCTGGGTCGAAGACTCAAACCAAGGGGTTCGGGTCCCAGGAGGTAGGGGCAAACACAAGGATGCTCCGGGCCGGGGACACGCCCCCCAACCCCAGAAAGGCAGAGAAGCGCACAGTCCCAGAGCACTGCGAGGGTCTCCGGCGCGCGCGCTCACACTCACACGGGCCACCCTTTGGCTCCTAGAACGCTGCGAGCCTGAAAGCGGCGGGGTTTCTCCGGGCGGCGGCAGCGGCGGAGGCAGCAGCGTAACAGCAACAAGTCTTCGGCGGAGCGGCTACCGGGGCCCGGCGGATGCTCTTACGGTAGCCAGAGCTCTGCGGGGCTGGGCAGTGTGCGGTCAACTCGAGGTGGCGGTGGCGGGGATGTGGCCTGTTCCCCCCATTCATAAATCCAGCGCGGAGCACCGATGGCGGGCGGGGCTAAGCCGAGCGAGACGGACCAGCGGGTAGGGGCTACTCAGGACCAGGCGGCAGGAAAACAAGCGCGCCCGCAGCAGCGAGCCCGGGTCCTGCGTCCGCGGCCGGGAGCTGCGCCCGGCTGGGTGCAGCGCTGCGGGGGCCGCGCCGGGACGAGGCGGGGGGGGGGGAGGTTCAGACGGGGCGTCCTGCGCGGCGCAGAGCCTGGAGGGCGGGGCTGCTCTGAAGAGCCAGGCACCCGGAGCTGGCGGAGGAGTGTCCCGGGCGGTGGCCGAGTGGCCAAGGACACCTGCAGGCTTCCAGGGCCGCGCCAAGAGGGAGCCTCAGCGCAGCGCCCCGGCGCCGGGTTCCTGCGATCTGGCGGCGCCGGGAGCCGCGCCATCTGCACGTCTGCCCATCTCCGGGCGGGGCGCGGGCCTTGGCTCCCTGCTAGGGGCGGGCGCGAGGTGGTCTAGGGAAGGGAACGCCTGGGCGTCACAGGAATGGGGCTCAGAGGGCTCTGCGACTCCCTCCCGCGATGGCAGAGGATGCGACGCTCCAAGTGGCGCCTTTTCCTCTCGGCCTCGCCTGACCCAGGCGCGCCCTCCGTGGGGTGGGGTGGGCGCGACGCGGCGCAGGGCCGACCTGGGGCGTTGCGGAGCTCGGGCAGCAGAGCTCAGCCTTCATCCGCGCATCCCAGCCCAGCGGAGGCGCGTAACCCGCTAGCAGCCAGTGCCCAGCGTCGCGCGCCGCCCCTGCGCGCCTCCGCTTCCATCCCCTCTCGGCCCCACTTCCCGCCTCTCCCTAGCCCTCAGCTCCACCCACTGCAGCCCTTCGTGACACCCTAGCGCTCTCGACCCCTGACCTCTAACCTCTCTCTTTTCCTGTCTGCTTCTCTGCACCTCTTCTCGCGGAGCCTAACCTGTATATCCCTTACAGCTAAGCTGGTCGTATTGTTGCAGTTTCACTGTTTCATTGTGGCTGACTGGAAGCCAGGGTAGAATAGAGTGGCAAGACTGTGCATTAAGAGACTCCTCCTCTTCTCCTCCAGAAACATGGTCTGACTACCATGGTCCCATCCTATGTCTTGGATGCTCTAGATCTTGATATTTATGATCTCTGACATATTCACCACAGCCTCCACCTTGGAGCCAGAACAGCATGGCCTTGGACAGAGAAATGTTTCTGGTCTAGGTGGAAGGAAGTCCTAAACCTGCTGCTGTCTGTGGAGAAATGGTTTATGAGTGTGGCTCTGTGGCCCGGAAGTCGATCAGGTTGAAGGCCCGGCTCCCTATTGCAATGAAGGGAACATAGGAGGTGCCACACTCTGCCTCATGCTATTTTGTGGTCCTGCTACTGTTCCAGTCCTTGCACTTGTCTCTGCCTTGCCTTCTCTCCCAGACTCCAGGTTCCTCTAGGCTGCATTGTGTTTTTTCATCTTGATAACACCCACAGTGCCCGCCTCTGAGGACCCATTTGCTAAGTAATTGAGATGCTGCCGTATCCAAAACATGAAGCTTAGACTTTGTTGGCCATCTCCCAAAAGTAATTTCCAGATTCATTAGTTTTAGGATTTTTTTTTAAGCCTAGAACCACACCTACATCTTTAATATCCTCCTTCTCTATCTATCTCTTCTTCTCTCCGCTTCAGGTACTCTGGGTGATACAAGGAGGATTTTTAAACAGCAGTGCAAAGTGATTGACACATGATACCTGATACTACATGTGTGTACCATCTGATTTCTGGAATAGGCAGCACTATTCATTCTGGGCAAACAAAAGGACAACAAACTATCCAGCAGCTGGGCTTTCCTCTTCTGAGAGAGGTTAAAGGTCCAGCATAAATGCAAGGGATTTCTATAAAGCAAAGATCTTATCATTAATGAGGTTTTAAAAACCCAAAAAACAAAAAAATAATAACAACAAACAAATGATCATCTGTGGTGATGTGTGCTAGCATGCAGGAGAAGACCATACCACCATCTTGACTGAGAAGCACTCATTTGTGGGCATCTTCTTTGGGTACCTCCTTACTCTTAGACATGATGTCTGGATTCCAGAGTTTAGCTGCAACAAAAGGAGTAGTGCAACATGACTGAGAAGAGAAGATTGAAGACTGGCTAGGACCGGACTGAGGAAGGAAGCACTACCAAGAGGATACTGTCTGTAATGATGACATTAAAGTCCTTTCAGGATTGTGTCCTGGCCAAAAATGTCTCTCATTACTTTCCACTCTTCAGCTGGAGAAAACAAACAAGTGGCTAGTGCTGGCAGGAGGGAGGAAGGAAACAGGCCATGGTGTCCCAAATTTAATTTGTTTATTCATTAAGCACCCACTACCTTCCAGAAGCTGTTCTGGACACTGATCACACATCTTTCAATAAAATAGTCCCTGTCTCTAGCCCCAGGAGACCTATGTCCAGTTTGTGTTTCCATCCTGCAATACTGATAGGATGAGGATGAGTGTCTGGGGAGCACGGAGAAGGACCCTTGCCAGGAGATAAAAAGAGCCCATGAAAGAAGAGAGGTAAAAGAGAAAGCCAGTGTGAAGCTAGGGGGTACCAAGAAGAACTCAGGAATAAATGTGTTAAAGGTACTCTAAGAGGAGGACCCCTGGCCAGTTCCCACTGACAATGTATTCTAAAGCTCTTGACTAACCTGCTTCATGAGCATTCCCCAGCTTCTCTGGGAGAATAAGTATGCTAAGGTTGGCATTCTGAGGTTTACTGCCCTCATCAGTGAGGTAAGCCTAATCCCTTCCAAAATCTACAGGCTTAGAAGAGGCAAGCCCCCTGCCCTACTGTGTGGGAGAGTGCTGCCCCCTAGTGGTGCTAGGGCAACCCAGTTAAGGAACTGGCTCCAGGCTGTAAGGTGTGTAGGAAATCGGCTCTGCTTATTGTTGGTTCCTAAGAGCAGTTGGTCCAGGATTTTCTGTTGATTCCAAGACTTCAGGCCTTAGCCCCATCTAACATTCCAGGATACTGTCTACTCTGTTCTCCATTCCTCAAGATCCTGATAGTTACAAGCCTAAACAAGCTTGTCCCGGCCCCTGCTGGAAATGTTTATTCCCCAAGCTTCTCCCCGTCCCCATCTTCCTATTTTCTCTACTTTTCTTATCTGAGATTGCTTTTCTCTTTTCTCTTCTTTTCTCATCTTTTCTCTTCTTCCTTCCTTCCTTTCTTTCTTTCTCTCTCTCTTTCTTTCTTTCTTTCTTTCTTTCTTTCTTTCTTTCTTTCTTTCTTTCCTTATTTCTTTCTTGGCAATAGTCAAGAGCATCTAGAGCCAGTCCACACCATGGAATCAGATGCAGCAAATTTCCCAGCTAGAATTAAGGGGGTAGCCAAAAAATAAGGACAGAAGACTAAGCTTAAATCTAGAGTGATGCTGATGCAGATTCTTGGGCTCCTGTATCCTTTGTAGGGCTCTCAAGCAAGCCCTTTCCCCATCTCTACCGAAGCCAGGGGAACATTAAAAGGCTAAAATTAGCCGGGCAGTGGTGGCACACGCCTTTAGTCCCAGCACTTGGGAGGCAGAGGCAGGCGGATTTCTGAGTTTGAGGCCAGCCTGGTCTACTGGTCTACAGAGTGAGTTCCAGAACAGCCAGGGCTACACAGAGAAATCCTGTCTCGAAAAAACAAAGAGAGAGAGAGAGAGAGAGAGAGAGAGAGAGAGAGAGAGAGAGAGAGAGAGAGAG
>NW_021620966.1:1289099-1304929 GCF_004785775.1 Grammomys surdaster
GAGAGAGAGAGAGAGAGAGAGAGAGAGAGAGAGAGAGAGAGAGAGAGGCTAAAATTAGTCTCTCATCTCTCACCATTGGGGGCAGTGGTCTCCCCCTTAAGTGACAGGGGTCATCTGATCACTTCTCCACTTCTTTAAGACCCCTTTTTCTAAGGGGCTCCATGCCAAGAAGCTAGCCTATGGCGCAGGCCAAGGAACCAGTATCCTTTCCCAGCATGCTTTGCTTCCTCTTAGCCCAGCAAATTGAATTGCTTTATCAGACCTCATCACTAGGCACATGTGGTAGGTCTTTGATTCTGTGCAGGATGAGTAGGGTGGGCAAGAAAATACTGGGAACCTGTTTGCTCAATAGTTCATTGTATTCTTCAGCTCTTACCCCCAGACTTTCAGGCTCCAAATTAAATGTGAGAGCTGTCCCAGGAAGGTTCTAGGAAGAATGTATGTAAGACATTGGCCCAAAGTACTACCAGCAATATGAAGATCAACTACACTGGTTCTGACAAGGGTTATAGACAGGATTGGGCTAATTTCAAAATCTCAGAGAACTCCAGATGCCTTTTGGTGCCCCACTTCCTAAGAGGAAGAGACCAGAAAGGTACAGATCACAAGCTCAGGCTGGGTTAGAACTCAGGACTTAGAGTCATGGGACTGGGAGAGATTGGGTGATACTTCATAGGCATGTTCCTGTTGAGGGTTTCAGGCCTATGAAGCAGCAGTGTGTGCCCTTCCCCAGCCTTGAGCAGGCTGGAAAGACCTTCCTTGCTACAATAGATCTTGCTACAATAGGACGTAGGTGGAGGTATCTGCCCTGGCTGCACTTACAACTTCCTACAGGAACTTAGAAGAATAGAGCTTGCCTTGTGACATAATCCAGCTGAAACAAAGGATGGGTTTCCTGGGCTTCCCCTGTATATACAAAGTGCTGAATATTAAACTTTGAGCCTTGATCAGAGAACTTTGTCTTGGCTTCATGCTTCTTTTTCCCCTCCATCTCTTTTTCATTTCCAGCCCTCCTTTCAGGTGAACCCAGTTCATCCGTGGCTGCTGGCGGCTACAGCAGTGAACCTTAGAGATGGAGCTACAGCTGGGTTTGGACCAAGAACAGAGAAAACATGGAAGCCCATGTGGTCTCCACATGTAGGAGTGTGTTCATGAGAATCACAGAGCCAGAGCCAGTTGAGGGGGTCTCCTAGAGGTCTTGTTACTCAAGGCTGTTGGGTTGTGCAAGGCATCTGGGGCTGGGGAGCACGCGCGCGCGCTCACACACACACACGCACACACACAGTGCAGGGTCCAGCTGGCATGACTCTTTGGCACTCCACATCTCTCCATCTAGAAAAGTACATATTCCTCCTACCTGGGCTAAGTTCCAACAAAGCAGGCTCATTCCAGTAGAATTAATTAGTCCTTATGGGTTTGATCCCCTCCAGCAGTATCCTGGGGAAAGGGGAGCAGCTGTCTGGAGAGGCAACTCAAACCTAACTTCTTGTTGGATAATCATGAAGTCCAAGAACCTATCTCTTCTTAGGTTAACTCTGGACACATTATCCTGCTAACTAGGACCCTGGGAACCCGAGGGTAGACCCCTACCAAGTCTTTCTGTTTTTTTCAGCTGACACTTTGCCTACACGGAGTAATTTTATTCATAATATGTTGTTGTCATTAAATAACTTGAGTCTTCTACCCATCTTCCAGGTTCCTTCCCATGTGACACCACCGAGAGGTAGACACACCAAGTCTCACTGTGATTGCCTGGACAAGACAAGGATCCTTGCCTGAACCAAGCCTTTATGTAGGTTCACAGGGTTCAGCACAATTCTAGGCCCTCCAAATACCTGCTTCATGCTCCATGCAAGAAACTTATGAAGGAAGGTTAGACGTGAGAGAAGGCTGGGGTCCTTTCTGTCAGGGCCTTTGTAATGTGGTTGAAAGTACACTGGATCAGAAGTCAGGAAACCAGGCTGTGGCCACAGTTCCCCTTCTACTTGTTCGAGAAAGCCTTACTACCTCTTGCCTCTGTTATAAGGCGATTAAGTCAATTGTTATAAGGCAATTAAGTCAGATCATCCCTTGAATTCACTTCATGGTTATTTTTACTGTGAAATAAAGTGTCCCTATATGTAAGTTTAACTGTAATTTTTCTTCATTCACTATATTATGGGCCAAGAAGCTAGGAAGGGTCCAGCTGTGCATTACTTAGAATGCACGCAGTTACATTGGTACTGCAAATGTATCAAGCTCCTTTGAGCTGAATGTTCAGTATGGCACATTCACATGACTGGTAGTTGACTTGGGCTAAGAGCTCAGCTGCAGCTGTCAGCAGTAGCACCTGCAAGTGACACCTTCTAGCACTGTTGTCTCAGGTAAGTGGAAGTGGCTAACTCCCCCCAGAACCATTATCCCGAGAACAACACCCTTGTTGATGTAGCTCTGCAAGTTCATAATATTACTTCCTCGATTTTCTGTTGACTAGAAGAGGAATTTGCTTGCCTAGGTTCAAGAGGAAAGGCAGAGAATATTTCTGATGGGAGAAGGGTTAAAGAATGGGGAGGCCTTTGAAAATATACGAATAAACATTCACAACATTCCAGGAGTTTGTAGAATTCTCTCGCCCATGCCTGTAGCTAGGGATGGATGAGGCTGTATCTGATTGTGACTAAGAAGGAAGCAAGACAGGGACAGGATTGGAGAGTGCTTGCTTCCCTGGAAAGGGGACTTTTTCTTTCCGCCTTCCTTGGCTTTTTCCAGGGTTAGGCTGAGATTGTCTTTTAACAATGGTACCAGGGTGCTGGCTCATTGCATGGGTGAAGCAGGGCCATTGCACTCACCCAGGGTTGGTAGAGAGAAGACAGTAATAATCAGCATATATTCTATCCCCCTATGGAAAACTTCAATGCTACGGTTCGTCAGGCATCTCAGGAGTTCATTTTTTCCTCACAGAGTCTCAAGGAAGGTTTTATTGTCACACAGGTTCAGAGGGCCAAGTGGCCTGCTCAAGGTTGGTGACAGACTCATGATTGAAACAACCTCAAGCAGCCTGCCCCTGGGGCCAAAATGAAGCGGAAGAAGCTGTCTCTTCTGTCCTTTGTCATGCCCTTGTCTTCTTCCCTACTTACTGCCTCCATTCAGGGCCCAAATTTAGCTGCTGACCTCCTCATCAGAACAGATCAGCTCTGTGTCTCAGTTCTGTGTTTTAGAGCTAATATCCTCTCAGGGAAAGCCTCCAAAAAGATGCCAAAGATGGTCACGGACACATCCAGTACCCCAGAATAGGTTTATTGTGTGGGGACCCTCCCATTTCCAATCCACAGTGAGGTCTGTGTGCCCCTGAATAGATGCTATGATCCATCCAGGCCTTAAGAAATGGGTACTTCCAGCTTCCATTTTTCTACTCTTGAATCGGTCTTCCCAGGTACTTTGAGCCATCAGATAAGAATTTGGCCACTCTGACCAACAGGCTCAGCTGAACTCCACTCCTAACCATTTTCACCCAGGAATGAAATATTTAAATAGTGTGAGAAAGACCCCAGACCAGCTCTTCTACCAACTGAACATCACCTGAGTTTCCACCCATCTGCTGCCCCAGTCCATACTGGAATTCCTCATTTATAAAATTGTGAGGTATGAAATGATGGTTGTCTTAAAATTTGGACTGACATGGAACACTGCAAGAGAGAACTGTTTTAGGATGTATTATCGCCTATCCTCTCTCTTTCTTTCTCTCTTGCAGATTAGAAGATGTGTCTCTTAGGAAAGACAAAACCCAGCTGGCACTGAACTTAAGACTTGACTTTGAGGAATCTGGTTTCAGAGTGCCACTGCAGTGAAGCCCTTATGACCTTGTCTCTGTGTCTGTGCACCCCTCCTGGAAGGATGGCTGCTGTTTCAACCAAAATTACCAAAAGAGTGAGTGACTGTGTGGGGAGTGGTTTGTCCAGCGCTGGGACATTCCCTTGTTTGAGAGATAAGTAGGAGATTTGATGTGACAAGAGAGGTGCTTGACCAAACTCCGGGCAGTCGGTGCTGACTTGCATGTTTGGGGAGGTCTATAACCAACATGAAGTCCACTCATGATGTCTTCTAATGTCTGTTCAGTGACTAACTCACAGAGTGACAGTTGAAGAGTTTTGCCAGGCTAAAGCGTGGACAGAAAGGGATTTCTGCCACCTGGTGGCTGGTCCTAGAACAAGGGGTGGCAGGGAGAGGAAATGAAAGGTTCCTTTGGAGGACCCTTCTGAATGAAACTGAGATCACAAGGCGTTGAGTCAGACTGGGATAGGGAGAGATGAGTGTAGGGTTCTTCTGAAGACTGTACTCCTAGCCAAGGCAGGAAGAGGGGGTTCTCTGCCACCAGCCTGTTCCATTCTTAATGATCCTACGTTCAGTGGGTGCCTACTTAACAAAAACTTGAGGTATCACATCTGATACGTCACTTTTATCGCTCACTGAAGATTCCAAAAGACATTATCTGATGTGACAGGGGTAGCTCTCTCAGAACTTAGAACATGGCTTTCTGTGAACTACCTCACGTCCCTAAGGATCAGGTCAGTCCCCTGCCTTCCCTGTGTTCTCCCTCAGACTTCCTTGCAAAAGTGAACATATGTTGTTTTCTCTGAAGCTGGGCAGGATAAGAGTCACCCTGAAAATCCCTGGAAGAGGACACCAAACACCATCCTTATACCAGATGGAGCCCCACTTTCCTTACCTGGAAAAACGTGGATTCCAAGCATTTCCCTCGGAGAAAAATCTCAGCTGTACAAAGTTGCTGAGGCACAGTAAGGACAAGCACAGTGCACACATGTGTCCGGGGACACGCCTAGAAAACTGACTGCATACCTGTCTTCAAATTTCTCAGCCAGAATACTGTTCCACCCCATCCTAAAACACACGTTTGTCCCAAAGCCTCCCTTAGTTCCTCTCCTGTAAGTAAAGAAAGGCAAGAGAGGGTGCTAAGAACAGACACTTTATTGTACACCAGGGTAGGGAAGATGAAGTGGGGGCCCTGGGGTGACAATGCCTCATCCCCTCTCCTGGGCAGAGTGGTCTTGACCCAGACAACTGACCAGTCCAGGACACATGAACTTTAACTGTTCTGAATGTGTGTCAGGACCAGAAGTGACTGCCTGGTGTGTGTTTAAGTCTGTACAAAGCAGGACTTCTCATGAGAAATGACTCCAGGCTCCATATCCCCATAGTTCAGACCTAAGAAGAGGGACCCAGGGGTGCACAGAGAGTCCAGGTGTATTACAATCTGTTTGATCTCACTTCTCTTTTCACAGTGGGCATACTTTAGTTGGGGGAGGGATAGAGGTAAGGAAGGGAAGGGCAGTCCCTGCCTGGTAATACTGCAGGCCTACATGGGGCCTGGCTCACAGCCTCAGGCACACACACACACACACACACACACACACACACACACACACTGCCTCTGGAGCACATTTCCTGGCACTTAAAAAGCAGCAGCCAGCCACTGAAGACTTATTGCTTAATGGCAGAAGCCAACCCTATCTACAATCCCTCTACACCTCGTGTCTCCCCCACCACCCGAACTGGGCCTCAGGCTCCTTGCAGTCTCCATGAAGAGGGCTGAGGGCTCCCTGAAGAAGAAGCTGGTGACTGGAGCTGAAAGCAGGCAGAACAGGAACCCTCAGGTGTACCTCTGCACTGCCCTAGCTCGATTGACTCACAGCCCCAGAAAACCCTCATCTCCTGGTAGGCACCTTACGGGCAGCACCAACCAGTAGGGACTCCGTGCAAAGACTTGGAGACCCGGCCCTCACTTCCAGCTCCTGCACGGAAGCTGGGGCTGGTCTTCAGTGGTCAAGTGAGCCCACCTCATCTCTCCCGAGGAGCCAGCAGAGGTCTGAGAAGCAGCTGCTGCTTTCTGAGTACTCAGGACTTTTTCAAGGACAAATGCAGGACTGAAGGGCAGAGAGATGCCGTCCTCCTAAGAAACCCCGGTACTGTCTGCCTAAGACATCATGACTCCAGTGTGAACAACAGAAGGTTGACTGGAAAATAAATCTGGAGGCTTTCCCTCCACCCAAGGCTCTCCTCATCAAAAGCGAAATGACGATGAGTCACCTGCAGGAAACACATGCCTTCCCCACAGCTAGTGCTTCTTAGAAGCGCCTGTCCTGAGGCCTCACCCATAGAGCTGAGAGGAAGACCTGGGGTCTTCAGAAGGTGATGAACACTGGGTGGGGGGGTGTCACAGATCGGCACCTTATGCACTCACACCTACGAATGTAACACACACACACAACCACAGAGCTCTGGGTCCTATGTCCAACTCACAGCAAAGGTGTAGCGTTCTGGCCTACAGCAAAAGGCTACAACACACACTACAGAGCCCACAAGGCCTAAGCAAACAGCCCCAGCTCAGCTTCCCCTCCCCCTCCCCACTCACTGTAGCCTCACAGGCTGGGGCCTGGCCCAGCCACGCTACAAAATTAAAAATATATCAAATATACAATGAAAATAGATCTGTACGGCACTGAGGATGAAAATAGTCCACCAGCCACAGTATAATATTGGGTTTGTCATTTCACAGCATTTACACCCACATGTACAGATTGAATGTACAATAGAAATAGCATCTGGAGAGGAGGAGAGATAGTGGAGTCTCTGCTAGGGCCTGGCTTTCCTGTTTTCTAATTCTGCTCAGGACTAGGCATGGGGCCAGCTAGGAGGTGTTGTCAGGTGAGGTGTCCGAGAATGGGATGCTGTCTCCCAAAAGCTCGTCTCTCTTTCACCTTAAATACTAGGACAGGTGGAACCAAGAAAGCTAGAAGTGAGAGAAGGTGTGTGGAACTGAGGGAAAGGAGAGATGGCAGGCTGAGGGGATGGCTGGGGAGGAAGGTATCCAGGAGGCTTAGGAGTAAGAGGTGGATACCTGGGCCTAGACTGTCCCTCAGTACTGAGGGACATTTGGGCCACAACAATGACCCAGGAGCCTCTGGAAGGTACCCAGGTCTTTTCCTGCCTACCAAAACTTTCAAAGATAGAAACAGCATGTGTGTCTGGATGGATGGATGGATGGATGGATGGATGGATGGATGGATGGATGGATATAAAACCACCACCCCTGGCTCCAGGTTGGAAGGAGGAGACTGAGGAATGACTAAACCGTAGTTAGGGTGACCCTATCCATCCACCCATCCATCTGTCCATCCCAGCCAGCCAACCATATATGTCCATACACCCATCCCTCTAAGGTGATACTGCAGAGAGATACTCTGAATCTCAGGTCAACTTCCCAATCCTCACAGGCTGCTCTGAAGCAGCCCTTCTTCCAGGGGAGCCTCGAAAGGTGGTCAGGGACACTGTCATATACTGTTTATCTCCCTTGGAGCCTAAGACCAGAGACTCTGCTCTGCCTGGAATTGCCTGTGCCACGTCTCTGAACAGGCTAGGGAAGTTTGGGAAGGGTTTCCAAGGTGTCTTCACATGATGTGCACACAAGTGGCTGTGCTTGTGCAACAAGAAGAGTGAGTGGCAGCCCCGGGGGGCAGTGAGTTTACCTGTCTTTCCTTAGAAACAAGGGCTCCTGGTGGCACACATCTGAACTCCAGGAACCCTCATTCCAGGGGAGAAGCTGCCACTAAAGAGAAAAATAGGAGCTGCAGAGTGTGGAAGAGTATGTTTGTTTCTCTTGTGCTCCAAACCATCTAGATTGTGCTGGGACCCTGCAAATTGTGCTGTGGAAACTTCATCTTGCACTGCACCCTTTTCTCTCTGGGACAGAGGCAAAGACCACCACTCCTGGCTCCAGGTTGGAAGGAGAAGACTGAGAAATGGCTAAGCCCCAGTTAAAGTGACCCCATCACTGTGCTCTCAGGGAGGATCAAGAATATACACCCTTTGTCCCTGTCGGGGTAAACAGGGCCATTTAAAGACTCCATGAGCTGGCTGTGGATGTGTTCCTTTCAATGGCAGCATTCATGCTTAAGCCTGAGAGGGCTCCGCCTTTATCAAAAGACAGAATTGAGGAGTTTCTGGTACACCTCCTGCCAAAGCAAAGCCTGAGTCCTGACACACGCGTCCCTCTCCCTGTCTTAGCTCAGGAGCAGCCTGGATGGGTTGGACAGGATGATGAGTCCTGGTCTTACGGCAGGCTGGGCTAAAGTCTACTTCCTGCACCTTCAGCCCTGAAGCCTCTGTCCACTACCACCATAACCAGCAGCATAAATGGATCCTCCCTGAGACCCAAGAACTGCAAGTGATAGATTTTACAAGGAGGGGGGGTGACTCCTAAAGCGTCCACTTGAAGTCCCCCCATACTGAGATTTTTGTGGTTACATGGCTGCAACTTGGCAAGAGTTCTTTAAAAAGTTACATGGGTTGGGGGCCTGGAATAGGGATTGAATTGTCCCCAGTCCCCTGCTCATAGGTAGGGAGACTTCTGGGACTTGGGTGAGGAGCAAGGCAGGACAGATCCTCTCTCCTTGGACTGGCCTGGGTCTGGTGGCCACCATGGAGGAAGAGGCCAGGCCCAGACAAGTGGGCAGGTTGGGTATTGAGGGAAGGCAGGCAGGGTGGAGCTGTAGTCACAGCTCTGACTCAGGGGTGCTGGCCAAGAGGTAGCCGCTTCCATAGCGTCCGTTAGGATTGCCGCTGCTCTCCAAGGGTGATGTGCTGCCAGGTCCCAGATAGGAGCGGTGGGTGGGCATGGGGGAGGGCGCCTCACTGGGCACCTTGCTGAGGATGAAGCGTGTCTCATCGTTCTCCTCCAGATTGGAGATGTCTTTCATCATGCGGCCCTTCTTGTAGGACACCGAGAGGGTGTTGGAACCGTCGGAGAGCAGGTGGAAGTGGCGCAGGATGAACACCACAGGGATGGGTAGAGTTGCCACAGCGATGAGGGTGATCAGCAGTGCCATGGCCCAGTTGGGGAAGTACAAGTAGCGCTCAGCGGCCTAAAGGGTGACAGCAGAGGGAGAGGATGCAGCGCACCAGACAGCATGGGTCCCAAGCCTACAGGCTGACACTTGCCCCTGGCCTCCCCTCCTCCCCTCCTCCCCTCTTCCCCTCCTCCCCTCCTCCCCTCCTCCCCTCTTCCCCTTCTCCCCTTCCTCCATTGTGTTCAAGTAGCAGTAACAATGGTGTCCCCAGGAAGTGCTACTTGAGTGTGGTAGGGCAGCTTGGTCCCAGGGATAGCCGTTTGAATATCAGCTTGATTAAAGGGGCCTCAGTTTGTACATCTGTAGAAAGCATGGGTAGTTCCACTCCACAGACACAAAAACAGACTGTGCCTTAGAAGAACTAGAAAGATGCTGATTTTGCTGAGCCTCAGGTTCTCCATTTATACTATAGCAATGATGTCACTTCTTAGGAATACAGGGCACCCAAGACCTGTTACAGAGGAGCTGCTCTAGAAAGCTTTGCGCCGGTTGTCTATTACGTTAAAGGCCTGAGAAGATGCAAGTGACTCTGGGGTTTGTGGTGGCCACCACTCACCTCCTCCTTAATCCAGGCACTATAGCCTGGGGGTGACACTCCCAGCTGGATGATGCTGGCTGTGGTGAGAACAGCCATGCACAGTGGAGACACAAACTTCCACATGTAGAAATAGAATCGGTACGGCCGGAAGCCCAGCATCTCTGTCAGCTCCTGCATAAACCTGCCAGGCACAGCAGAAGACAGAGCAGTTGACACCTTCACCACTTCCTCCCTTTCTCCTGCAGTCACTTGCTTCTGACCAGTCCCCTCTGGGCTCTGCTAGCCTTTGCCTTCTGTGTTCAGTGTAAAGCTTCCATGATCTCCAGGAGGCTCGGCCCTGCCTACTTCACACCGTGTTCCACCCAGAGATATGATCCATTAGACAGGCCCTGGACCATGTGGATAGGTGCTGGAAAGCTCTGGATTCTCAAAGCACAGCCTCCTCTCACTGGCCTGGCTCAATCCTCCCTCTGCTGGAGGAGAGGCAGTAATGCACCTACCTAGCATGGGAAGGAAGAAACTTCCAAAACTCAGGGATCTCTAAACTGGACTCTGTGCTAGAATTCCAGGAGGCGGGGTATGAGTGTGTGTGTGTGTGTGTGTGTGTGTGTGTGTGTGTGTGTGTGTGTGTATGGGTTTCAGTGGTATACAAAACTCATCTTTACCTAAGTTACACTAACTGAGCCTGGTCATTCCTTCTATTATAATTGCAAACAACCTCAGGGGTGCCAACAATACTTGTGACTGTTCCAAATAGATTGCACCAGACATTTCTTATCATATCCCAGTTATTTGAAGATACCTAGAAACATTTATATCCATAGCTGCTTTTAAGTTACAGTTGTTACTAGACCTACAACTAAATCTCCTTGGGTGCTCCTTTTCTTATGCATTCAGTACCCCCTGTGCCTTCCCAGGACACAAATGACCCCTGTGAGAGATACTGGATTCCAAACCCATATGGACATCAAGGAGGGTCAAGCTGAGGTAGTTGGTGGAAGGCCTGGGTCCCTCTGAGGACAAGGACAATGGACACAGTAAATTGTGGAGTAGGAAGGTGCCAGTCTTGGAAGTCTCTGGGAATGCATCTTTGACCATAAATAAGAGCTGACTGTAAGTGAAGATACATGAAACCAAATCTTACCTTATTGCTAAGTCTTCTTTCCCTGAAAAACCTAAACTTGATGCCAAAACCATACATTAAAATTATGAATCAGGCTGCTGAAGTCCACCAACTCTTTGAGAGCAGGGACCCCTCAAATCCCAACCACATGCTAAACAAGTTTAGTGGATATCTACAGACTGGTATTCAATAAAGGGGCTGTGGTAGTTAATCATTTAGGCTGGCATCAGAACCTGAACCCAGGATTCAAGGTCTTTAGCACAGCTCAGTCTCTTACTAGCCAAGTAGCCTCTGGTATTCATGCCCTCTTTATAGGCCTCAGTGTCCCAGTGCCAAGGACCCTTTAGCCCCGATAGATTATATAATCTCTTGTCCCTTTCACAGCCATTCACGAGAACACAAGACACCCCAGAAAGCCCTTATGGGAAAGAAGCCACCACATGTCCCCGCCACACCTCTATGACCTCCTTACTTCTTGGTTCCATAAATCCAGGCCACAGCGATGTTCTCAAGGATGACGATGACGGTGAGTGGCAGGGTGGCCGAATAGTCATCAAACATGGTGACAAAGTAGTTTCCGGAACGCTGGACGAACAACAGCCCCACGAAGAATGCAAAGACACAGCAGCCCACTACAGAGAGCCGGGAGGCCGGTGTGGGGGCAAAGGTGCAGGGTGGGTGGGACTCTGGGGACTTAGGGGGACCCAGCTCCCCCCTTCTATCACACTGTTCCAAGCAGGCCTGCAGCCTATCCCTCTCCATGACCCACAGGCACAGCCCTGCAGGAGAGGGCTGGAAGCTGAGGTTCTAAGCTCTCCTGAATCAGGCAGGAGACTCGAGGAAGGTAAAACTCTGCATTCTTCTGTTATGTTCCCTGTGCCTGGCACAGCACCAGGCTCAAGACAACTGTTCAACTTAATTACTGAATTGAATTGAGATGATTCAACGGATTGTTGCTAGGCTTTTCCCCCCAGGACACCATAGTTTTCTCATTTGAGAGGAGGAAGATACTCTACCCCATCCCTATGACCCAGGGATACAGGTAAGAGGTAAATGCATATCCTGACAGTATTGGTAGCTGAGAGGCACATCCAGGTCTGTAGTGAGGGAGAAGGGCCTTCTGCAGATAGGGTGCTGGGTGATCCAATCAAGTCAGAACCTAATTATCATGCACATGCTGGGCTGGTGTCTGTCGGGGCAACAGGGGGTTACCTGTGAACATCTCCTTGGGCACCTTGAAGGTGTCGATGATAGGTGTGGTGATTCCTGCCATGGTCCCAATCATACTGCCCAGGCCCAGGTTGATGAGCATCAGGAAGAACATGACGGACCAGAATGGGGAGGCCGGGAAATGTGTCATGGCCTCAGTGAAGGCGATGAAGGCCAGGCCTGTGCCCTGCACAGACTGAGGGTGGGGCAGAGAGTAGGGGCCACTCTTACTTCACAAGTCCCCTGCCTCCCTCCCACTGTCCTTAGCCTATAGTTATCATATCCCCTCTTTCATAGGGATCCCCATTGCCACTTGAACTCTTTCAGCTCGAGAGAGTGGGTCTTAAACTTCAGTATTAGAATCTCTGAAGAGAACTAGCTGTAGTGACTCATGCCTCTAATTCCAGCACTCAGGTAGCTGAAGCAGGGGGATTTGCTATGGGTTCAAGGCTAGCCTGGGCTTCACATTCAGTTTCCTGTTAACCTGGACTACAGATTAATATTGTCTCAAAACAACCAAACTAAACCAAAATGTAAAAAATGTTCGTGAGCATTTCCCTGGGGGACCTATAATCTACAGGTTGTTCAAGGAATCCAGTGATCCCAGTAAAGGAGCTCACAGAAACACACCCAGTTTAAGACTCTGCTCTTCTAAGACATCATCTTTGTTGCAACCACAATGACCACACCCATTTCTGAATCACCAAACTCCAGACCTTAAAGCAGCAGGCTCAGCTGTGCAATAGAAGTAATTGTAAGTCTTTAAGTACCCAGCCCATGCCATTCTCCCACAGAGGCAATGATTTAGGGTTAAGCTGGTGTGAGATGCTATAAAGCTATCAGGGGTCCTCATGGAATGTCCAAGTAGGGAACCATTGCTTTAATACAGAGGCCCTTTGTACAGGCACCTGCCTGCTCACATCATTTATAACTGTCCCATGATCTTGAGGGAACACATAGACCTGAGGTTTTAGTTGTCATTCAGATACTTGGGAGGTTGCCTTGTGTGAAAAACCTGCTGTAATCCAAGTTTTGTCAGAGGATCAGGCCATGCCTGTGAGACCTGCTGTAGTTTCATGGAACATGGAAAGAGAGGATCCTCCAACTAGGCTCCTTTGCTCTCGATCAAGGGAGAGAGTTAGAGATGTGGGATGCAGCTCCCATAGACCAGTGAAGCTGTCTTTGTGACTTTCTTCTGTTAATCCTTTTTTAAAAGTGTTCAGGGTCAAACTCAGGGCTACATGGATGCTACACAAGCACTCTACCAACCAAACTCTATCTCCAAGCTATAGAGCTGCCATTGACATGGTGCTCTAACATCTCTATGAGAAGCTCCTGGTATCATGAAGAAGCTGTAGGGTTTACTATCCCCAACATGAACCTTGGCTCCAGCCAGGGTCCTGGGATCTGTGGGTCTGCTTCCTATTACCACTTCTAGCAGAACAGTCATTTTGAAAGTCAACAATGGTGTAAATCCAAACATAAGAAAGTTATCTTCACTTTAACTTGAGCATTAATGAGGAGACAGGATTTCTGCTCTAGACCAAGAGCTAAGTATCATTGTAGCAATGGAAGAGGGGGGCAGCAGGGGAGGGCAGAACTCTCAAGGGATGCTGCAGAACAGGGACTCTGGAGCAAGAGTACTGCAGATATACATACATGCACACACACATGCACACACACATGCACACACACACACACACACATATACACTCACTAGCTGTGAGACGCTCGCTGATCAAGCCCCTCCTCCAACCTATAGGTTGCTTATTGATAAAACTGAGAACAATATTCATGCTCAACTCATAGCATTGCCTCAGAGATCAAAGGAAATGGAAACTAAAGGGGACTGGCATGTACCTGTTTCACAGATGCTGTTCTAAGTGGTCTGTATACACAGAGCCCAGGCACAGGAAGCTTCCTCAATAAATGGTGAGGCTGGGCTGGAGAGATGGCTCTGCAGTTAAGAGGACTAGCTGCTCTTCTAGAGGACCCAGGTTCAATTCCCAGCACCCACATGGCTGTTCACAACTGTATATCCAGTTCCATAATATCATAAGCACCCTCGCACAGACATGCATGCAGGCAAAAAACCAAACATACATAAAAATTAAAAAAATCTTGATAGATAGATAGATGGGAAAGCTCCCTCAAACTGACAAAGGCTCCTGTGATTTCAATGCTTCCTGCTTCCTTTGGTCCCTCATCTAATAAGCTTACCTCTGGCAGATGCTTTAGCTGACACTTGTCTTTCTCTGTACACACATAGTGAGTATACACACTGAGTCTTTGCTTATTAGTAAATGATTACTCTCTATGGTCTTTCAAGGCCTGTTCCCAAGCTCCAGCCACTAAGCCTATCTCTGGGTTCTTGTCTGTCCTGGAAAGAGCAGCCTGTTCCAGTACCTTGTCCAGCTCATCCTCCAGGAGACAGGGATCCAGGCCCAGGGCTGAGAACTGCTTCTCCTTAACAGTCATGATGACGTTGTACATTTCTGAGTAGTCCTTGGTGGTCAGGTGAGAGAAGTTGACGTGGGGTGGGATGAGGTCCCGGCTCAAGACATTAGAGTTGAGATACCCTAGAATTTTCTCAGCATTCCTGCAGAGCAAAGAGGGCAGGACCAGGTAAGAAGGTAGGAGTAGGACCCTAGAGACCCCTCTCAGAAACCCAGGCAGGGCACCCACAGGCCACTGACAGAAACATCCATGAGCCTGTCCTTGTGGGCCAGGGCTAAGGAAGATGATGATCTTATCCCTTATGGAACAGAGGGGACCTTTCACCTTGCCCGGCCCACCTGCTACCCCTGGGTGAGGCAGACAGTGAAAGGAGGGACCGAAGGGGCCATGCCACCTACTCGACCACACACTTCTCATTCATGATGTTGGCTTTGAAGCCCAGCACAGCAAACACCACGAGGGTAGCCAACACCGAGGTGAAGAAGTTGATGAAGGACACCAGGGCAGCATCGAAGTGGCAGTTATTGTCCTGTTTGTTGTAGCTGGAAAAGGCGATGACGCCTCCAAAGCCCAGCCCCAGGGCGAAGAAGACCTGTGTGGCTGCCTCCCGCCACACCTGGGGGTCCAGCATCTTGTCCAGCTACACACATGATCATGGGAGCAAAGAAAGAGACAAAGAGATGATGGTTTTAATCATGTGCCCACCATCCCACCCTTTCCTCAGACTCAACCGAGACCATACAACATGGCTTGGTATAAAGTAGCTATGGCTGGGAAATTCACCAACTCCTCTGAGCCACAGCTTCCTCAGCTGCAAAAGACAGATAACAGTGTCAACCTCAAAGGGCTATTTGAATACTGAGTGCTTACACAGGAGGCTGAGCTGCAAGAGTATTGGGGTGATATGGAGCTATTCCCAAAGCCTTTATCAAATCAATCTTTCTTTCACTCTTCATTCCTCAAAGTATGGGCCAAGGAGAATGAATAGCACGGTTTCAGCATCCTTGGAGCTTATGGGCTAGTTGGAGAGATGGACATTGGAAAACCGATCCCATCAACAGATGCTAAATAGCACTATGGCAAAGGTTGGGAGAGTCAGGCACTCAGTGGGTCAGGAGGCAAGGATGCTTCTCAGAAGAGGGAATTCTCATGATGGCCCTTTGACCAGTGACAGCAGAGGTGAGGAAAGCATGAGGGAGGAGGGATCAGTGTGAGCATAGGGTGGCTATAAAGGGACATAGAAGGTGTCTGAAGGTGGTTACACAATGAAGGAGTGTGGCTGAACTGATGAAGCGGTATAACTGTGTTGGTGCAGGTAGGGGTGCAGGTGGGGTGGTACAGGCTCAGTGATATAGGTAGAGGCACAGTGATATAGGCAGGAAAGGTGGTACAGGTGGGATGATGTAGGCAGGAGAGGTGATGCAGACAGAGGTGCAGGTGAGGTGGTTCTTATGAGATAGTACAGATGAGCAGGTGTTTTGGGGGAGGTGAGGCAGTGCAGGTGGGATAATGCAGGTGGGATAGGGCAGGTGAGGCAGTGCAGGTGGGATAGAGCAGGTGGGATAGGGCAGGTGGGATAGGGCAGGTGGGATAGGGCAGG
>NW_021620966.1:1304939-1361735 GCF_004785775.1 Grammomys surdaster
GCAGGTGGGATAGGGCAGGTGAGGCAGTGCAGGTGGGATAGTGCAGGTGGGATAGGGCAAGTGGGATAGTGCAGGTGGGATAGTGCAGATAGGGTAGAACAAATGGTTCTGAGAAAACCCCAAGAGTCAAGGGCCTTTAGAGATCTTTGTATTCACTCTAAGAAAGCACTTGATCCAGAAGACACTAAGGGGATGAAGAAGGAAGGCCACTATTAGGTGTACATTCACAAAAGTAACTGGTGTATGTAGCCAGGAAGCCCCAAGGAAACACTTTCTGGAAGTCCAAGTGGCATGTGGTAGTGGCTTTGCCTGTTGCCAGATGGTGCTGAGGGATAGATGGAGACCTTAAAGATAGACTGGAGATGGGTATGCTAGACTGGAAGGCCATGCCTGTGGCTGGCTTGGAGATGGGTTTACAGCATCTTACAGCAGTTACAGGGAAGCTGAGTTTAAAGTACTGGGAGATGTTGAGTAGGCAGCTGGGTAGATGAGCGCAGCATTACTGCAGAGAGCACAGCTGGAGAGAGAGGTTGTGACTAGCATGTGTCCCTGTAGGATAGAGTAGACACTGAGAAGAGGGCAGATCCTTGGTCTAAATTCATCTCTAGGGTTTCATGCAGGGAAGAGAAAGTCATCTTGAAGGGAGCAGGAGAGGCACAATGTGGGGAAAACCCAGGGCCAGAGCACTGTAAAGGGAAGGTCTGCATCCCAGTGGAAGATCCCCAGAGAGGAAGTCAGCAACCCGGAGGTAACAGACGGGTTTAGCTGTTCCAGGATCCAGAGGCCCTGGAGCCAGGTGGAGGGAAGGGAGGCAAGAAGTGTAAGGAAAGAAATAGAGCCATGCATACAAGCTAGTTCTTAGAGAAGGAGCCTTGGAAGGCAGTAGAGAGGGTATTATCAGGGAGAAAAATCTGTGAAATCAGGTTGTTGTTGTTGTTTTTCTATACTCTCATTCATGGCTTGATAATTGGATTAAAAAAACTAGTGGGGGGCGCCAAAGATTTAGGGATGGGAAGTGGAGCTGTCCTCCACAAGAGCTCTTTGAGCTACTTGTTAGAAATGGAAGAGGAAGAAAGGCAGGAAAAGTGCAAGCAAGTCTGTACCTACAGTTTCTGTCTGTCATGTGGGGTCCTTGACTTGATAGTCCTGCTTACCCTGAAAAGCAAGAAGCAATCAAGGGTGCTGAAGGGTGGGTGCTGTATCAGTGATCATGGAGGAGTCTGGGAGACAAATGGTCCCAAAAATAGGGAAAGGATATCCTGCACTGCTGTGTGCCACCTCATGTGCAAAGGTAAGGTATGCTTTTTGCTGTTGTTTCTCTCTCTCTCTCTCTCTCTCTCTCCCTCCCTCCCTCCCTCCCCCCCTCCCTCCCCCCCTCTCCCCCCTCTCTGTGTGTGTGTGTGTGTGTGTGTGTGTGTGTGTGTGTGTACAAATGTACAGCATGAGGGGTGAGAACTCAGGGTTTTCTTTATTCTGAGATCCTGTTCTACTTCCGAGCTCCATCCTTAACAGTAAGGTCTGGCTTTTGATGTAGGATGAAATGTGTTTGTTTGTTTGTTTGTTTGTTTGTTTCATTAGAAACCCAGACCCAGGGCTCTTATGTAAAAGCTTGGGGCCAAACTGGGTTTAGGCTTCAGGGCTTTTCCTTCTAATTTTATTTTAAGACAACAAATACAGTGCTATGAGACACAACTGTGTTAACATCCCCAGCAAGTCCAGGGCAGCACCCTGTAACACACACTTGAGAGTCTCAGCAACACAATAGGAGTCTTCACACCAAGTGAACCAATAAAGACTATAAATAGCCTCACATCTGTGCAGGTATTTTCCCTCCAATGAGTTTTATGGGACTCAAAGTGAAGAGAAGCAGCTTAAAAAAAAAACCAAAAAAACTGACATTAGTAAACAGGGGTCTGTAGTGGGACTAATAGAAAAGTAGGGATTAGAGAAAAGGAGAAGAAAATAGCCATTTGCTTCTACAAGACTCTTCTAAACACCTCTCCCCTCATCCCCTTGGATTTTTCAGTGATTCTCCAAAAGGCTCCGGAAATGGGCTAAGAGATTCCATATACTTTGAAGGCATGCTGGGCTTCACTGGTATTTCCTGGTGTCCACGGTCATGATTTCATCTGTTTGAGACGCAAGCATGGAACTTCCTTAGGATTCTCATCATTCTCAGAAGCTGAAGCAGGAATGTGGCTGTGTGTCTAACCCCATCACTGTTTAGGGCCAAATTTCTTAAATAAAATCAGTTATTCCAGGGGAGACAACCCAGTTCCAAACTGACGAGTAAGACTGATCTAAAAGCTTGAGGGACACCTCAAAGGACAGGGAAGGACTGAAGTGCATGTAATGATTTTTGTTAGAAACAATTGTTTCTTTGTTAAGATCAAAGCTATCATTATTCTTTTTAAATATGACCTGTAGAGAAAGGTAGCATAGCAAATCCCTATTCTAGTTATCACCCAGTTTCAGAAACCATCCATATGAGATCAATCTCATTCTTCTAAATCCAACCCCTCTGCATCCTCACCCCAACCCCTCTAGCTCTAGACAATTTTGAAGGAGGTTGATAGCTCCAAATTGAGTTTGAGGCCCCATAAAATCATCTAATGCTTGCCCTGGAAGGGGAGATGGCCCTGTGTGAGTGTTCTCCCACACCCTTGCTTCTAGTCCATAGCTTAAATGGGACACTTTGCTATTGGAGATGAACAGGTACCCAAAGCTAATCTGGAGGTGAACTAAGTCAGGAGGCTTCAGTATGGAAGGCCTGATATTGCCTGATTTTAAAGGAGACTCTTGTCATGGGATGACAGTATGTGATTTCAGGAAGTATCAACAGAGGTCATTCACTATCTAGACAGGACATACCATGTCCCTTCTAAACACTGGGATAAGAAGAGAGATGGGAAGGGATTTTCTACTCTGGAGAGATGCCCATTCCCTCCCAGGTGCCCCGTGTGATATAGCATTGGCTTCCTGCTATTTCTTTGGCACAATGCTTAAGTCACTTCCTGCCAAGGGAACAAGATGTTTTGCAGCATAGAAGATGCTTTCTGAATGCACAAGCAGCCGCTAAGCACCGCCTGAGGGGCGAGTGACAGCAGCTCACACGTGACAGCAGCTCACATGTGACAGCGGCACACACTCTTGCTTCTCAGTACTTCTCTAGCACCTGCCAAGGCAGAGCCAGACGGAGCCACAAGACACCAGATGGCAGTGGAGTGCAGAGTTCCCACTGCCTAAGAATAGTGTCACCTTCACAAGGGACAAGGACAATAATAACTTGTGCTTGCATGTGTTCTCCACTTGCCGGGAGCAGTCCTGTGAGCTCTGCTGACAGCTCTGGGTAGGGGTATCACTGTTCACCACATCTTGTAGCTATGAAAACAGGCCTTCAGAGACGAGGGATCTTCCCAGTGGAAGCTGGGAGATGAGCTGGTCATAGGCCACAAGGCTGGGGCATCTTGATGAGAGGTTTTGCTCAAATAGGAATCAAAAGTCCTACAACCAGACTCTTTTCTTGAGTTCTTGGGATTTTCAGGGATGTCTCTGCTTCTCTCCAGGAGTTAACACACACCTTGGTCCTGTAGGCTCCTTTTCTTTACCCCTCAACCCCAGAAGTCCAGTTTCCTTCCTCAAATATATATAACCATAATATTGGCTTCCTGAGAATTCTTCCAGTGACATTCTCATGTTACAACACATGTGTGCGTATATTTCTCCCACACCCCGTGGAGCTCTTCCTACTCTGGGAGCACACCACCCTGTTCTTCCTCAGTGTGCTTCCTGGGATCCCACAGAGTCCCAGAGTGCCTAGTTAACTGCGCTGCTCTGTCTCCTCACAGCTCACTCCATAGTTAATTCACCTATTTGGGAAACAGCAATCATAAGAACACTTACTCTGAGGGGCCTTAGGGGGTCTAAGCAAGTTGATGTGTATGAGGAGTGTAACACAACTGCTTAAGCACCTCACCAGCATCAGAGACTATGTACTTTCAGAATATCCTGTGAAAAAATCTGCATGGTCAGATTGCTGAGAGCTAGGGGTAGTTCACGCACCAAGGTCCTGCCCACTTCTGAGCCCTATTTACCAGATGGCTTTAGGACCATGCCTGTCCGTTGTTCCCAAATGGACAGCGACTTCACACTCACACCTCCTTAGCGCTCCAGTGCCCCTTCTTTACTCCCCAGCTAACCACTTGGTTTCCTATCTTGCTGAGAAAGACGACTCTATCAGAAGAAGACTCCTACCGTTAGAACCCCTCCCTTCCCACAGCTTCTCTGTGACAGCATGCTGCCAGGGGCAGCTCTCTCTTGTTGGTGTGGAAACTCTGGATCCAGCTAACATTAGCTCTTCCCCTAAGGACACTGGGCCTCTCCCTGATGCCATCTGGATCTTTTTAAAGTGCACAGCTCAATGACTTTTAGCACACCAGAGTCATGCAATCTGTATCACTATTAATTCCGAGCTTCTCCCTTCCCCTCAAGAGAAGCACGTTCCTATTAACTTTCCTTATCTCTCCCCTCGGTCCAGTCCTAGATGACTTCTAGAATACTGTCTCTATGGGTTCACTTGCTCTGGCATCTCATATGCTAGGAATTACATAGTATGATGTAGCCTCTTATGTCTTGTTTCTTCTACTGTGTTTAATGCTTTCCGGGGTCTTCTATATTGTAGCATGTAGCATGCGTTACTTTATTCTTGTGCGTGTGTGTGTTATATACATGTTCATAGGGGAGAGTGATATATTTCTGTATGTATATAAGTGGAGGTCAGAGGTTATCCTTGAATCTCTTCCTCAGTTGCTCTTTGACATTTGTTTGTTTGTTTGTTTTTGATACAGGGTATCTTACTGTTTTACTAAGTCATTGAACACTGGTGGCCTAGACTAGAGCCTAAACTGGCTGAGCACCAGGTCCCAAGGATCTTCTCATGTCCTCACCACAGAGCTAGGGTTGCAGGTAACATGCCATGCCTGGCTCTTCTATGTAGGTTTTGGGGTCACATTTGGGTCCTCAGGCTTGCATTGCTTGCATGTTACTGACTGTGCCATCATCACAGCTCTGGTACCTCATCCCTTCCTAGAGATGGATACCATTCCATTTTATACACATACCCCTCTTTGTGTGTCCGTTCCTCCGCTGATTGACATCCCAATTGTTTCTACTTCAAGTCTACTATAAACCACACTGCTATGAAGGTTCATGTTCAAACTTTGTGGGAAATCACATTTTAAGTTTTCTTAAGGTCTAAGTGTAGAATGGTTGCATCATATATAGAGACGCCAAGCTGCTTTTCAGAAATCTTTTCAGTTCTAGCCTGTCAGTGTTCAATGAATTGTTCTCACATATATAAATTCTGCAGTTATATCCTTGACCCTGGGCCCTCTCCATTTACTATTGCCTCTCTCTCTCTCTCTCTCTCTCTCTCTCTCTCTCTCTCTCTCTCTCTCTCTCTCTCTCTCTCTCTCTGTTTTTTGTTTGTTTGCTTCATTACATAGTGAAACTACCAAATATAAATGCTGTCATCTACTTGCCTGTAACCCCTTGCCCCACTTTTCTTTTGATCCATTATTAGTGGAGTTTGTCCCCCGTATTCTACCAAAACATCTCCTATGAAAGTCACCAATGGCACTTCTGTTGCCAGCTGATTGGTCTTTATCATGTGAACATCCCCACTTTATTCAGGCATTCTCCCCACTCGCCTAGGGGCAGGAGGATGTGTGCTTCTTCCTTTTCCTCTGCCTCCCTCACCAGCTATCTTTCCTGCAACCTATAAACATGGTGGCTCCAGAGCTGAGTCCTTTCTGACAGCGTCTGCTGTCCAGGTGAACCACACCACAGCTTTGAATTCCAGGAATCCCAGATCTGCTCCTTCACCCGTTTCCTCCAGATTTATAGAGCAAATTGCCACTCAGCATCACCACCTGCCCAGCTGACATTTTAAAACTGCCACATCCACAACAATACTCCGAGTGTTCCCCTTAAATTCCACTTCTCCCACCATCCTTCCCATCTCTGGAAATGTCATCTTCTTCCTTCTGGTTGCTCAGGCGAAAGACCCTGGAGTTCCTCTTGACTCCTCCCACACCTCATATCCAAACAACAGCAAACCCGCTTGAGCTTGCTCTCTAAGTGTTTCTTCAACTCAACCAATTCACTCCTCCATCACCGCTTGGCTGGCTGCTGCCTCTCGCCTGGTGACCCTCACATGCAAAACCCCCTGTTCTCCTCCTGGACTCTCTATGCAGCCTTCTAAGAGGCTCTGAATGAGCATATTATCCCATCCCTCTGCCCAGAACCTCCTACTGGCCAGAGTTCCTACAGAGGAAAAAATGCCTTCATGGCTCCCTAGATCCTCATAGCCCTAGTTAGACCACAGTCCTGCCTCGCTCCCTTCCATCCTGGCACTCTTCCTAGATTTTGCAAGATGGTCCATCCTCAAGTTCCTTTCATTCATTGTCTCTGTGTCTAGAATGGAAGGTGTGATCTCCACATCTGCATGTAGCTAAGGAGAATGGGACTCCTCAGGGTGACCACTCAAATGTTCTTTCTCCATGAGGCTTTCCTTAACCATACTGTATAAAATTACAACTCTTCTCCTAGATACCCAGTTCCTTTGTTCTCTGCTCTATTCTCCCCTTCAGCCACAGCAGTCAGTATCAGTGCTGGATCTTAGCTTATATCATCCATTATGAGGGCTGAGAAATCTGTCTGCTGTATTCATGACTGGATCTCAGTCTTAGAACAGTGCTTGGCATCCAGTGAGCCATTGTTGGATTGATGCAAAGACAAATGATAGGCATTTGGAGCATGTCCATCTCTTGCTAACAAATGCCATAGCAACCAATACTGGGTACTGACCATTTTGCTTATATATGATTACATTTGTAGAAAAAATACCTACAAGTAAAATTACTGAGCCAAAAATATGAATACTTATAATTCTGACTCTGAGAGTTTATGTGTTCAAAAAGTTCCATAATTCACCATTATATATTGGGCAAATTACATAAGAATTACAGGGCTCCCTATGGTGACATGGGTTTGCAATCAGATGAAAGAAATGATAAGGGAAAGCTGTCTGGGAATTTCAAGCAATCAGTAGCCATTAACACCAATTACTATCCCATCAGAGGCACTAGTGAGTCATCACAGCATCCTGGCCACACAGCAGTTGTCAGATCCACTAGCTCTCTGCTTGCAGACCTGGACAAAAAGGATAGGCCTATATCCCAGATAGTTTCTGATGTTGGAAGAAGTCAGCAGAGGACCTCTCACATCATCTAGCACAGTCTGAAAAGCGTCTGAGATGCCATGGTCACAATTACCTTGGACTCTGTTCAGGAGGACAAGTGTCATGACCTCTTGGGATGTTGCTAATATTGAAGCCTATATTAATGAAACAGTGCCCATATCCTGGGCACCCCTGGACAGTTACCTGGTACTCTATAGCACCGAGAACTTTAAACAGACATAGAGATCCTCATATCATGGCCCCTGAGACCCGTTTTACCTCATGATCTAAACCAGCCACCTCTCCAC
This sequence comes from Grammomys surdaster, assembly GCF_004785775.1. Classification (NCBI taxonomy): domain Eukaryota; kingdom Metazoa; phylum Chordata; class Mammalia; order Rodentia; family Muridae; genus Grammomys; species Grammomys surdaster. The sequence continues at coordinate 1,312,488 of NW_021620966.1, forward strand.
ACAGGTCCTCATCCTGCACTGACCGCTAAATGGCTGGTGCTGAATGTGGGTTCATCACCTCTGCACAGTAATGGATGTATCCGTAAATAGAAACCTCACTCTAGGCAAACAGCAGCACAGCCTGCCTCAGTGCCCTTGATGGAGCAGAGCTCAGGTCTTCTTAGTCAACCCTCCTTGTTTAATGCAATCCTCCAGCATCCAGGGCAGGGTCTGTACCATAACACTGCTCAGCGGACACAATGTCAAGATGGGTCAGAAAGGTTTGTCCTGGAGACCAGTGAGTCAGAGGAGCCATGAGCTGTACCGTGCCAGTTCTTGGGGACTTGGCTCCTCTAGGGTCTTCTGAGTTTGACTTTTCAGTTCAGAAGATTCTGACCTCTACAAATGCCAAGATAGATTCACATGGCTTCTGGAACATCCAGGAAATGCTTTGATAAAGGAGGTGACCCCCATTGCTCAATGAGTACATAAGCTATGTGCATCTATTTCATGGTCAAAAAAAGAATCTTGACTGAAAGTTATATACCGTGAGTGTTCCTGGCTACGACCACTTGGGAAGTATTTTGGCTGAAGATATGTGTACCCTCTGAGATAGCAATTTCAACTTTTACTGTAGATACCCTAGAGAAACTTGAACAAAGGCTTGCATAACAATGTTGATTATAGCTTGTGCTGCTTAGTTTTTATTGTCAACTTGACACCACTAGGATGAGGGGTCCTCAGCTGAGGAACCATCCAGATCAGACTGGCCTGTGGACTTGTCCGTAAGAAATTATCTTGATTAACAGTTGGTGCAGAAGAGTCCAGCCCACTCTGGGCAGCGCCATTCCCAGGCCGACAGAGCTGGGCTATATAAGGAAGCTAGCTGAGAATGAATCTGAGAGTGCGTCAGTAAGCAGCACTCCTCAGCTTCTGCCTGAGTCCCTGCTCTGACTTTTCCTCAGTGACAGATTGTGACTTGGATAAAGTCAACCCTATCCTTCTCGAGTTGTTTTTGGTCATACTATGTACCACAGCAACAAGGAAACTAACCAGAACATAACATTATCAGCAAGAGTAAAAACTGGAAACAACTCAAGTAGCCATCAAGTACCGAATGAACCTGTGCAGGATGCCATCAAGAAAACAAATAAGTACATTTTAGTTTAGCTCTGTGGTGAAATGTTTTACCACACTGAAATAGATGTGCTAGAGCCCTACATATCAGTACATGAAAAACAACAAGAACAGTGTCATGAAGAATCAAAAGCAAGTCCTAGGATACCTGTGAAGATGTATGTAAACTTTAAGAGTACGTAGAAATGCTATGCACTGTTTATGGAAATACGTCTATGTATAACATCTATCTCAAAGAATGCTTTCGCAGTATAAATCCTAAATTCAGAATAACAACTTCTGTGATCCCCAATTTGCACTTGGGTCCTAATATTCAGGAGTGATTCCCTGGAAGTGAATAAATTGAGGAATCCACTCTTGTGAATGGGATTAGTATCCTTATAATAGGGGCTCAAGCTATTAGAAATAAGATATTAGATATAAGACAGCTAGCTGAGAATGAATCTGAAAGGGAGTCACAAGCAGCAATCCTCGGCTCCGGCCTGAGTTCTCGCCTTGACATTTCCTTAGTGATAAATTGTGCCCCTCTGTCCTTTCACCATGAAATCTTCTGGTGCCTTCACATTGACCTTCCCAGCTCTAGAGCTGTGAGCAATAAATTTCTTTTGCTTATAAATTACTTAGTCTAAAATATTTTTGTTACAACAGCAAAAGCAGACTGCCAGCAGCTACCTTTGAGAAAGGAAAGTAGCGTATCATCAGAGAGCATTACAAAGTCACTTTATTGGCATCTGTGATGTTTTACTTCTTTTAAGATATCTATATCTATATCTATCTATATCTATATCTATCTATATCTATATATCTATATCTATATATATATCTGTGTGTGTGTGTGTGCTTGAAATATTTCACAATTAAAAGAGATAATATAATGGGTGTCTCAATCCAATGAGGTGAGTTGAAGTACTGTGTGTGCCGAGTCCAATGGACAAGTTCAGTGTTTCTGTGCCGTTATCTTTTGGATCTTCATACCGGTTACTCTTAACGCTGTCAGCAGCCTATGTGGAGACATTTGTGAAGCTCCACATTCATATACATCACCAGAACATCTAGCATCTTCATACAGCTCAGTGAAGTATAACTCAGACTCAGGTAGACGCTTGAGATTGATTGTGACTCTAGCGTGACTGCTGAAGTAATTCATGGAAGCCAACGGCCTTCTTCTCATAACCACTTACCCCAGAGGAAACAGGCTGCTTAGCTGTTAGATATCACGTGTTTACAGCCCCATTGTTTGCTTTAGGAGATGTACTTCATGCTTGTGGGTATGTCTGTAGAAATCTTGTTTGTTCAGTCCAAGGATGCTTAGGGTCAGTTTGTGTAGTTATGGGTAGTGCAGGCCCTAACCATGTCCATCCTCCACACACCAGAGCCTGCTCACAGGAGCAGGGCAGGAGAGTCAAAGGGACCTAGGGACTTCAAACTCCATAGAATTTGGGTCTTCTGTATCACCCAGTGTGATCTACCTGTGTAAGGGAGTGTGTATGTGCATTTGTTTACGTATGTATGGTGACTCTATTGAGCCCTGAGGTTTCCAGCTGGTCTGGTCCAGTCTGACCTGGAGCACATCAGCTAGAGTCTTAGCAGGCCACTTTTGGCTACTTATCCAGGGGATTTGGAGATGAAATTCTTAGTCTCGCCAGCTGGAGGCACTAATTCCGTTATTTATGGTAATTTAAAATTATTATTCCCCAGTGGCATGACTGCCATAGCTGTGCCCAGTGGTCTAAATGGCCACAAGGTGAGGACAAACCTCCTTCCTGAAGGCTGGGCATACATCTTCAGAACGCCTGTTTCTCGTCTGCAGCCTCTATACACCGTTTCTGTGCATTCCTTTCACAGGTTATAGGTAAGATTGAGAGGGGGCCTGGGTGGGCTCCCTGTTCCCCTGGTTTGGATACAGAATGGAATTCCTGAGGGGATTTCATCTTCTTGGCTCCTGTTGTCACTGATCCACGAAATGAAGCCACCCCTCGAATGACTGAGTGAATGAGTGAATGAATAAATGAATGAGTGAATGAGTGAATGAAGCCCCTCCTCATGTTTCAGTGGAATCTGCCTGTACCATTGCTGCAGGCATGCCTGGTGCTTTTCCACACCCTTGCTCATGTGGTTTCCTTTGATTAATAAATCACACTGGTACTTGCCAAAGCCCGTCCTGCTCTGCAACGCTCATTTCAGATGCCACCTCTTTCCTGGAGCCTTTCCTGATTTTACCCAAATTGATATAATATCTCTCTCCTTGAAACATGGGGACAGAGCCTATGGCCCTTTCCTTGTGCCACTCCACGAGGGCTGACAAAACACCTGACACACGGTAGGGTTTGGATGTGGTAGGTATGCAGCTGACAGGGCCCAGTGGATCTGATGGAGCTCCCCCACACGTGGGAGCCACACGCCCTTACCTTAGGAGTGAACATGTGCAGGATGCCGTCAACCGCCCCTCGAAGCAGCAGCCCCCGAACCAGGAAGCAGGCCAACACCACGTAGGGGAAGAGGGAGCTGAAATACATTACCTGCAGAGAAGACAAAGGCCCCTGTCAGGCCAGCCCCTCCTGCAGCAGGCACCCTCCTTCCCTGCTCACAGCTGGGACCCATGATCCTTCTCTCATACTAGGCAGCAGGACTTGGAGCCTGGAGCCCCCAGGCACTGAGCCAAACCCACCATCCATCTGGCCCTGGGCCCAGGCAGGAGCAGAACAAGCTGGAGTCAGCATGGCTGTGCCTGGAGCTGCTCTGCCTTTCAAGGGCTGGTGAGAATGAACTGCTAGGCTCCACTCCTAAGGGCTGTTACAGGGTGAAAAAATTCTGTGCAGTCCCTTCTCATTTTCCCAGTCTTGTGTCCCCAGCGGACAGTTCTGGGATCTCCCATGTCCTTAGAGGTCCTGTAACAAAAGGTATCGAGGAGGTCTTGACACTATTCCCCAGCAGAGCCCATTAGAAAAGGATCCAGCCCCTAGGGACCCAGAACCTGAACCACGTGCTAGTCGCTAGCTGACATATGTCATACACTTTTCTAAAGCCCTGTGTGCCTGGTACAGAGCCATACACAAAGATTTTGCTCATAGAACCTCAGCTGCAGTAAAATAAATCTTGGGGATATTAAAGGCAGGGCAGCAGAAAGGCGAAAAAAGTGCATTGTGAGCTAGCGACCTGAGTACTGATCCTGGCGCTATCATCAACCAATCCTGGGGCCTCAGGCTATCTACTTAATTTTAGCATGCCTCTATCTCCTCACCTTTAAAGGGCTGTAATATTCTTTATTCATACTTGGTGAGAACCAAGGATGGGCAGATGTGACAGTTCTGACAAATACCATGAAGTCTCAGCTACTACTATGGCCTCCAGAGAGGGAGGGGATTGGTGCCTGAAGTGACACCAGCTTTCTACAACTTAGTTTGGGTACTCATCAAGTCTGACAAAGAACCAAGAGCCTCAACAGACAGACAGACAGACCAACAGACAGACCGGGCTCCAGCGCCAGCCCTGACAGACTAGCTGTATGACATTACTCGAGGCTCTTTCCCCTGTATAGACTTTAGTTTCCTTGTCAGTAAAATGACTGGGGGGCTATCAGATGTCTGCCATCTCTTCCACCGCTTGCAGTCCAATTCTACTAAGTCATAAATAGTACAGGTTGGAACTGCTGGGAGAGGCGGCTAGAGCTTGGCCGTTATGCACCTTCAGAGACTGGACTGCTAGGGCAGGGGTGGGGAGGTCAAAGTTCTCAGCTGCTCTACCAGCCCTTTACTCCTTTAGCCTTCCGTGAGGCTGTCACTGAAGTGTTCTTCCTTGGTGGTTTGGGGGCCCAGCTCCTGCTCTCTGGCTCCCTGCTGCCTTACCCCTGCTCACCTTTCCAGAGGACTGGATGCCCTTGACTACAGCCATGCCCACGATGCTCCAGGCCACAAGGAGGCAGAGAGTCATCTTCCAGTTGAGGCCCCCACTCTCTGAGATGGAGTTGGAGATGTCCAAGGCCTCTCGATACCAGAAGTAGGTAGTAGCTGAGCTCTTCTCGCACTCAGGCTCCACCACTGAAACCACAGAGGTCACAGGAAAGTCACAGAGCCCCAGTTTCCAGCCCTAAGGGCCATGTCCTGTGTGGGACCCTGCCCAGGTAGCAGTGGATGAGTGGGAAGCTGAGAGTGGGCTGTGTCCTGAACTGGCAGATCCTCAGGAATCCTGAGTCTCTGATGAGCCCTAAAAGGCTTTAGGTCACAGTCAAGTGGCTGAATTCACACCCAGACCATCTTCTGTTCACTAATTCACAAAAAATGAAGAGCTAAATCTGTCTAAAGGTTCTTGGGGGAAAGGCCCAGAGACAGAGGCTGGAAACCCAGAATTCAGACCATTGGTTAAATGGACAGTCTGAGCATGGGAAAGTGGCTTCAGGATCTGTTTTTCCATCTGTGGAGTGGGAGAGTCTGCTGCACGCAAATTAAAATCATTTTTAGACATATGCTATTGGGGTAACAGTACTTCATAATAACTAAACAAAATTCAGTCCCTGAAACCTCTGTGAGCCAGTAGATCATTCCCTCAGGAGAAGGGGGGAAAATGAGAATCAGAGTGTGAAGTCTTTCTCCAAGATGACTCAAGGAACCAATGAAATTGCAACTCTGAGCACTGAACAGTTTAGACTCTTTCCCAGGGCTGGCTGGAGACCATATCTGGGGTCCTTGGGGATCCCACACTTGCCTGCCACAGTCCCATTCCTGATAACAGGACATTCACTCCAGGGCAGTGGGTACTGGAAAGACTTGAAGAAGTAGAAGACACTCCACCCAATGATCACATTGTAGTACAGCCCAACAAAGAGGCAGACCTGGGGATGAGGGCCAAGGTAAGATGATCATAGAGGCTATAGATAAAGCTATACCTCCCCACACACCATCCAAGGCCTAGCATCTCAAAACCAGCCATGATGGGAGATGAAGGAGGATGAGATGGAGCAGAAAGGGCCTGCTACTAGTCCTCCCCCATTCATCTGATTCATCTGGTACTCAGTCAGGCCACAAAGGAATTCCTGGGATATTAAAATTGGCTCCTTTAAGCAATAAACTCTTAAAATGTTAATCCTTTCCAGTTTTAAATGCCTGTAAGATACTTGAAGCCCTTCCTCCATCATTTCCTGATGACTCAGGATTTTAATTAGAGATGCCCTCCAGGACCATGGAGGCATACCACAGCACTCGTCCTTATAGGCCCAGACAGTGATGTGTTTTAAGATTGTGTGGATTACTGTTTTCCTACGTCTTCCCTTCTTTTAGGTGCTACTCTTTCTTTGAAACTTTGAGCAGCCAGCCTCTAGAGACACGGCAATTAAACTTGGCAGAGTTTTACTAAAATAGGAGGGTCTATCCATGTCTTATAGGCAGGGCTTGGCTGTATCTGCTCCTGATGCTCAGAGGTCCCTTCCAAAGCCCAGGCTAACACAGACAATTGAGATGGCTAGGCTAGTGTGAGTGCAGAGGGTCCCTGGTGTCTTCCCTTTCATGTAAGCACCTGTATGAAGAAGCACAGGTTTCCACACACAGAGAGAAGAGGGAGGGGCTGCACTGGAATAAACACACAGAGGCTTCCGTTTCCTTAACTGTGGTGTTTTCAGTCCAAGTAGAGTATTCCCTACTCTTGCATGTGCACACATGGTCAGCCTGGCATTTGCACTGTGGCTGACCACAGTAAGCTGTGCACAGGTGATGCCTGGTTTGACCACAGGACAGAGCACACAGGATAATCCTCCCACCGGGTTTGATAGAGTCCTCAGTCCCTTCCAGATGTGGATTCCAATTTTTATCTCAAGTGTGAAAGTAGGCACCTGGGGACTTTGCCTTTAAGGGATGTTCAGTTTCCTCAGGTGTATACAGCTCTCAGCCAGAGTTCATCTACAGCCACACAGATGAGCCTAGAAGTCCCCATCCAAGGCCCATGAGGTCTCCCAAAACCTCACGCCTCCTGGGTTGATCATAAGGCTCCAGTCTGAGTATTTCAACTGTTCATTTACATGGCACACTAGCAAGGGGTCCTAAGCCACATACATTTGAAACACTCATCCCAAGGAAAGGTAATGGGGTTCAAGAGAAGCTGAAGGCTGGTAAGGAGCGGTGGAGACCTGGGAGAGTCCATCTGCCCCCAGATAATAGGGACTGAGATATTCTTGTGAACATGTCACATTTTTCCTCTTTTGCATCATTTGTGAATGTCATATGTGGTTTCTGGCAGTGCCATCAACTTTCAGTTTGTGGAATATGGTGACTATGGTCCTAAGACACCAGCTGTAAGTAATTCTGCTGATGGATTCTCCTGCTTCCCTTGTCTTGGCCTAGGACTCTGGCCTATAATCCTGATGACGTCCTCTATAGAATCCACAAGTGGCCCCTCTGCCTCCCGCACGGTATCCTCTCCCCCAGCACCGGACTCACAATACAGCTGGAAAAGCCGATGCCCCCCAGGCGGGGGCACACATAGTGCCACACACCAATGCTACCACGGCGGATCCTCTGGCCCACAGCCAGCTCCAGAAAGAAGAGGGGGATGCCGATAATGATCAGCAGCACCAGATAGGGCACCAGATAGGCACCTGCAAGGAAAAGAAAAAGGCTCATAGAATAGGTCTGGATCAGAGAGAGCCAGTGTGAGGGGAGGGGTAGCCATAGTGTTCTACAGTCTCAACTATAGTGAGTGCACAGTGACAAGAGTGTGAGGGGAAGGGTGTGGGAGCCATATACTACAGTCTCAGCCATGTCTCTTAGGTCATCTGGAGCTTCTTTGTGAATAGCATGGCTCATGGCTGTGATCTCTCCAACACTGGCACATCCAGATTTTCTTCTCCTTGATCCTGTGACTTGGGATGTGAAAAGAGGGGGCATATGGGTGCCAGAGCCTTCCATTCACAGGGCTGGGTCCAGAAGTCCTCACTGCCTCTCAGGGAGCCACATGCCAAGTCTCAGACTCTGACCTCACATGGTAGTCTGTGGATTCCTGTCCACTACCCACCCAGATGTCGCGATGGATCTTGCTCACTCATTCCCAAGGGCTCGCTCCCACCCCACTCTGTGGTCCAGCCTGCTAACATCTGAGGCAGATGCTAACACAGAAGACTGAGAAAGAAATTTCCAAGCTCTAGAGAAGCTGAGCTTGGAAATTCTCCAGGGAAAGGGTCTCATCAGCCTCACCATTAATCCACAGCTAATTGGGAGGAATGGAAGAGAAATTAGCTGTTCAGGAAGGCGTGATAAAGGAATCATAAAGGATAGAATGATCTTGCTAAAGATTACAGATAACAAATTAATCTTGCTGTCTTAAACCTAGCTGCAGACACGATCTCAATTCCAAGTGACAAGGCATTTAGCAGGAGAATTAAAGCCCTGGCTGGACATGGTTGAGTGCACCCCACCAAGAGTTGTGCCAAGAACAAAGCCCTGTTAGCAGCACTATCAGCTAGGTCCTACCTGTCAAGCTGTCTTGCTGGCTCCCGTCTCCTGGATTTCCTAGCGCCTCCAGGGAAAGCCTTTTAAGTGAGGAGTCTCCTAAAGGCCCCAGCTACACTGCTGTGTCACCTGTAACTCACCCTTCTCTGGCACACACACCATCTGCCAATGAACACTGGGGGTCAAGCATCTACTGGACCCAAAAATCTGTCAGTTAGCAACAGAAGCTGTTTACCATGGATCTCCCCTGGGCCAGATTCAGGTTATAGGGGATATAGGAGAAACAGAAAGCACAGATGGTATCCTGGGAGACCTTGTGGGAGGTGTATTTCTCAGATTCATTTGGGCAATGTCAGCAAGCATGTGCATACACACATCCTGAATTGGTCACACCATAGGGGACCACTGGAGCACACATCTGCTGAAGGGACTCATGGGGAGAACATCCCAGGAGAAGCTTCCCACTGAGCCTCGCAGATCAGCATTTAACTTAGCACACACACACACACACACACACACACACACCACAGAGGTACCCACTCACGCACACACTCATCCATCCTGTCACTCACAAGCTGCCCCACCAAGAGCTCATAGGTGGAAGGGAGCAGGGCTAAAGAATCAAAGGCACAGACTCCTACTCTGTCTTTAACTCGGCCTCCTGATCTTTAATAGAAACAAAAGCAATGGAAGCAATCTACTGCAGAAAAACAAGAAAAAGCCTCACTGGTATTTTTATTTTGCCTCAGGTGGGACGAGATGTACAGGGAGATGAGTGTCAGAGTCACCAGCACACTAGTAGAAACTCCTATAAATGTTTCCTCTTGCCACACACTGGGGAGAGCCTCTAAAAGTGACCTACAGCAAGAAGAAAAAATGTGGACTGGCTTCCTGTGGCCAGGGTTCCTTCTATCCCAATCATGACTGCAGGCTGTTACCACATGGAGCTTAGTCTGGACAGAGGGCTTGAGGCCAGAACACTTAGGTGAGCCGAATTCATGGTTAATCAAAGGCAAGTGTGTGTGTCAATCATTGTTGAGATCATCTGGACATGCAGCAGTACCTTCTTCCACCCTGGGAAACATGACTTGGAGACCACTGGATTTCTTCTCTGATGCTGTCAAGTCTTTCAGGAGTCCTGGGACTGAACAGTTGGGAAAACCGTTTGGGGCATTAGGGTGTTTAGTAGAACAACCACAAGCGGAGCCTGGTTCTCCACAGTTCCCCAGATCCCTGCCTATGCCCTGTGCCTTGCTTTTGGTAAACCCCTTTTATTTCTAGTGACAGGATTTTACTGTCACCAAGAGCCCATTTTTGTCCCCAGTTAATTGAGATAAGGACTCTGGGTTCAGATCATCAAGACTGGAATCCAGGTTCTGCCATCTACTTTGCAACTTTCGACAAATGACCTGATCTCTCTTTGCTATTATTTTGTCAGCTATGTAGACCAGTGGTTCTCAACTGGGGGTCAAGACCCCTTGAAGGTGAAATGACCCTTTCACAGGGGTCCCCTAATACCATAAGAGAACAACATATTTACATTACTATTCATAACAATAGTAAAATTACAATTATGAAGGAGCAACAAAATAATTTTATGGTTGGGGGGTCACCACAACATGAGGGACTGTATTAAAACATCACAGCAGTAGGAAGGTTGAGAACCACTGATGTATACAGAATGAGAATATTAAGCAAGATGGTTTGAAATTGCTGGTATTTGCCCATTTTTAACTTACAATAGTGCTGCTTTATACTCTTCTATTTCCTACTTCTATATAAAGGGTTATCATGAAGAAGAAATGGGTTATTTTGAATAGGCAGACTAAGAAGAATGCTGATATACAACCTTTAGAAGGTGGAGCCTGGCTGGCAGAGGTGGATCACTGGGGTGAGCCTTTGAGAGTTACAGCCTGTCCATGATTCTGTATTGCTGATTGTTTCTTGGTCTACCTTGTCGTCCCTCCCCAGTGCACTTCTGTGGGGCACAGAGACACTCATCTCCACCATGATAACAGAATGCTCCTGAAACCCTGAGCCAGATTAAACCCTTCCTCTTAAGTTTCTTCTGTTAAGTATTTTATTCCAGTGACCAATAATTGTATTGGTCCAATACAATTGGAACCAATACAAAGTAACCAATACAAAGGTGGGGTGGTGTTGGTCTCTGAACTGTACAGAAAGTTTGGAAGAGGCTACAATGTTAGCAATGCCTTGGGGAAGGCAGGGAGCAGCTGTGTCAAAATGCCTGGGAAGCTATAGCCATCCAATAGGCTGAAGTGTGGTGGTTTCAGAGCAGGGGACTTGGGAGCTATGAAGTTTCCTGCTGGCAGCTTTCTCAGTAACACAAGTGTGGGTTGGGAAATGCAGCTTCCAGCTTTCCTCTGTATCCTTTGACTGTCAGCTCGACTAGAGTCACCTGAGAAGGGAGTCTCAGTTGAGGGATTTCCCAGGTCAGACTGGCATATGGGTACCACCTTGATTAGTAGTTGATCTAGGAGAGTCCAGCCCACTATGGGCAGCGGCATTCCCTGGGAAGGTGGTCTGGGTTATATAAGAAAGCTAGCTAAGCATTCTATCATGAGTACGCATGCAGTGTTTCTCCATGGTATCTTGAAAAGTCTTGCCTAAATTCCAGCCCTGACTTGCCTCAATGATGGGCTGTGACCAGGATGTATATAAGCCAAATAAACCTTTCCTCACTTAAGTTGCTTTTTAATATGAGTATTTTAACACAATAAAAAAACTAAAACACAAGCTTACTAAGTGTTTGTTGTTGTTGTTTGTAATTTTCTCATGGCTTCAAATCAGTCTGCCTCTGGAAAATTCTGGTGAACCTCCACACTCTGGAGAGACGATGCCTAGGAATCTCTCCCTACCCTAGGTGCTTTCTCAGCATTGATGACAATCTTATAGCAAGCCATAATGCTCCAGAGAAATTTACATGCAGGTGCAGCATCAGACTCCACTATAGGCACCCAGCCCACATGGTGTAAAGTGCACAGGCCAGGTCCAGGCCCACCAAGTGAAATCCTGTCCCTGGCATTAATCCTTCATGCCACATGACCTGGAAAAAAATTACCCAACCAATTTGTACCTCAGTTCTATAGTCTTTAAAGTAAAGACAATGGCCTTCTTCCTTAAACCAGGTTGCTGAGAGGAGCTGACAGATGAACCATGAGAAACTGCTGCTTTGGCTGTTCCAAGATGCTCAGCTAAGAAGAGTTTCTAGCAGTAGGCCCAGCATCCATTAAGTGCTTAAAATAGTACTTTGTATCTCATAAGTGTTTGACAATAACAGCCAACACTTGTTTTTACCAACACAGTATATAAAATTCATTTAATCCTTCCAACCATCCTGTAGGCACGAAGTACTCTTATGCTCAATTTGCAGAATAAACCCTAAGAGGTTCAGCAGCTTGTACTAGGTCCCAGGCCTGGCTGGTAGTATTGCCAGCAGGGCTATGTTCTTGGCACAACTCTTGGTGGGGTGCACTCGACCATGTCCAGGACCCACATTCTTATCACGGCCTCCAGCCTTTTTATAGCAATGAGTCACTGTGTGACTCTGAGTCTTGTTCTGGAATCCTGCACTCCTCTGTTCAAGGACTCCAGTTCTACCTCAGCAAAGGCATGGCCCTTTCTACGCCAGCCCAGCCCATTTTCCGGGTATCCTTGATCAACCATGGTTACCTCTTACCTCCTCCATTTTTCTGGCACAGGTAGGGGAACCTCCAGATGTTGCCAAGGCCCACAGAAAAGCCGATCTGGGCCAGGATGTACTGCAGCTTGCTATTCCAGGCTGGCCGGTCCTCTGCGTCCAGCTCCTCCTCCGCCACCTTCTGCTTGCCACCTGTCTCTCCAGCCACATTCAGTACACTCTGCTTATAGTCCACAGGCTCCTCGAGGGCCAGCAAATCAGCCACTGACTCAGTGACATGCTCATTGCTGTGTTCACGCTGGGTCACCTTGCTGTTCTTCGGCATGGGTGCCACTGGGGCTGTGCAGCCCTATTCCCCAGCACACAGAGAAGGTGGGGCTCAGTTCCTGTCAGCTCTTTCTCATCCAAACGCCTGCGAAAGCAGATAAACAGCAGATGATTCACTGACAATGCCAGAAGTAAGGATCCCAAAGTAAACAGATAGAACCCAAATCAAATTCCTGGTAGATATCCCACACTAGAGCGGGTTCTCAGGGGTTGAACTGGCTTTTATCCCCACCAGGATGCTCACTGGGCAGCTGAAGGTAAACACATGTTGTTTTCCCAGAGGTGTTACCTGGGCATCACTAGAAGGTGCTGGAAACCTACTGTGGCAGACCCAACAAAACCATATGCCAAACCCAAACAAAGGTCATCTACCATGACACCTGTCTTTTGCAATGCAGAGTCTAGCGTGGTCAAGACCTTTAGACATGCCCACAGCCTTCTCCCTCCAAGGTACCGTCATTGGGGCTCACATCTATCTCTATTGTGATCTAGTTAGCCAAAGCCACCTGGTGGGACCCTGGTCGACTATCAACTTGTTAGATTAAGGAGGCGCTTCGTGAAGTACCCCACTGAGTGTGTTAAGAGGAGGTTGGGGGATATCCACCCTGTATTCCATGCCATCCCATTCCCCGGGTTGAGGTCCTAGACTGAAGAAAAAAGGAGAAAAAGTAGAAAATAAGTCCGCTTCCCCTTGCTGGGCTTCCTAACCTGTGGAGACAGATGTGAGCAAGCAGACCCATGCTCCCTGCTGCCAGTGCCCCTAGCTGCTCTACCACCAAAAGAAGTCCTTCTTCTCTTAAGTTGCTTCTTGTTGAGTCTTTGGTTACAGCCATGAGAAAGTAACTAACACATCTAGGAAGTCAGTGTCTGACTTCTCTAAATTCTTTCTGTTCAAAACATAATCCACAGGCCAAGAGTCACTAGGAGTTCTGTAGAAATGAGGGCTCCCAGGCCTACTGATGATTCAGGAAGCTCTGCAGGCATCACTATGGGGCTGATGACTCAGGAAGCTCTGCAGGCAGCACTATGGGGTTCCTGAACACTAGCTTCTAAGTCCCTTTCATATTTCCCTGGCAGGAAAGCTGCCCAGGCTCGGCTATGGGTTCTGGCACCAGAGCCCTAGAAACGCTTGCTCAGTGCCAGCAAATCCTGGGTCATTGCTCAGCATTGACATTATCTGAAGGCCACTGCAGCCAAGAGCTGGTTCTCCATCCTTCAGCGACAGCTTTATGGCAGATAATGTCTGCACGACATGGGTGGGGGAGGCAGAACCCTACCCTTCTGCTGCCATCCCTCATTTGTCTTTTACACTTTCCCTTAAAGAAAGAAAGCACCGAGAAGATGAGCGCTTTGAAGATTCCCAGCGTTCTGTTATATTTCAAGGCACCTCCTCATTAAGGAGAGGCTGGAGGATTTAAAATTAAACACACACACCCAGCCTACCGTTGCCCTGCATCTTTCTAGGGATGTAAATTAGCCAGCGCTGTAATTACTTTATTAAGGGAACAAGCTGTCTCTGGAAGCCAGGCTTGCTATTCTTCTCATGCGTCTATGCCCCCTGAAAAGCCCAGACAAGGTCATCGTGTGGCAGAAGGACATGGGGCATTCTTTCTTCTGGGGATGATGCATCCTTCCTGGCTAAGTCCAGCTAGGACCTGACCATCCCAGCCCTGGTACACATGTGACAAAGCCGTGAGACATATCTGATGGGGGCAAACTATCCATGCTAGCCTGTGGGACTGGCTAGCTGTACCCAGGCCAGGCCACGGACCTCATCACGAGGTAACCTTAGCCTGCTATTTTTGTTCAAGAACAGCAGTGAATCTTTTGCAACTGTCCCTTCCATCCCAGGAAAAGCACATCAGGGTCTCAAGCTTTGGAGGAACTGGGGCAGAGTCACCCTGCCTAAAAGATGTCAGAATTCCCAATAAGGAACTCTATTGAGACTCCAAAGTGGGCTAGCCGAGCATCCCACTGTGTCCTAGAGGGTGTGTCTGTGACCTCAGCCACCCTCAGAGCTCTCTTCCCAGTTCCTGTATACCCCATGCTACACAAGTGAAGGGTACCCTGAGAGTTCTGCAATGCCTGTGTGTAGACCTAGGGTGTCAGGATGAGTACCTCTATGGACACACAGAAGGTTCCTGACCCAGCCCACTCAAATGGAAACATTCACCATCTCCTTGACTGGGAGCCTGCTCAATCCTTTCAACTTACCTTGAAGGCTTTTACTGCAGATTAGAGCCAAGGATCCTAGCTGGGGGTCTGGAGATTGCAACCACTCAGATGCTTTGGCTTAGAATTTTGTCCAGCTACTTTTTCCACATAGAACTTCCCAGAACACTCTGCAATGCATTAGGTCTAATTTATTGATCCTCAGGCTTGAAGTGGACAAAACCAGGAGAGATCCCCACCAGCCAGAGTGCATCTCAATGCTGAACAACTAGAGCACATGTTTCCCCGTAAATACCTAGTGAGTAGCAGCTCTGATCACTAATGCGAAGGAAAAAAAAAAAAACTACCACCTCTTTAAGCTAGAAAAGATCAAGCACAGACGCAGAGGGCAGCCACAGCTGCATGACTGACAGCCACAGGGTCACGTCCAGTGCTGCATGACCTTCTTTCTACTGATGTCACTCACTCATAGAGTGTCCCCCACTCTGTGGGATGGGGCTCAGGGGTCCTGGTACCATAGGGTTTGCACGATGCAAGATTTGATGTGAGCCTGTGAGCTGCAGTGCTGGGCGGTAGTGACAATCAGGAAGTTCTACACCCAGTGATGACAGAACCATATTCTGAAAAATTAAATCTTAAGGGACCCTATAATTGATAATTGCCCAATATAACGCTCAATGTGTGTGTGTGTGTGTGTGTGTGTGTGTGCATGTGTGTAGGGGGGCATGGGTATATATGTATGTAGAAAACTAAGCCTCAGAGAGGGGAAATAAATTGCTCAACTCACCCAGGTCCTCCTGATACCCTAACAGGGAATCCCACTAATCAGTCAGGATCAACACTGACACTGTTGATCTGGAGAAAGGGTTGCAGGAAGGAGGCTTACGAGGATCTGTTCTGGGGACAGTGATGCTGCAGATCCTAAAAAAATGAATATCAAATGTAGTGGCCAGGAGTGATGTGTGTCACCAAGAGGAGCAGCGTGGGAGGAATGAAGCCACCTGCCTTCATGCTGGGGATGGAGGACGTCAGGAAAGGCATCGTGGTGGCTATAGTGACTCTGGAGCAGAGCCCTAAGTGATAGGAGACAATACTAGCAGAGATAAGATACACACACACACACACACACACACACTCACACACACACACAATGAAAGGAAGTATGTGAGTGATTCAAGAACAACAATGTGGTCCAAATGGCCAGGGAGAGGAGAAGGCCTGAAATACATGATGGGCATCCAGGACTTGGATGGGCATCTGGGTGAGGTACTGCCCCCTGGAGGACTTGACCACATACTAGCTGTGTACTCCTGGTCAAGACCTATTAGTTACCTAAGGGTCCAGCTCCTCATGGTGAAAATGGCTCTCTCATCTAATGACAGGCTCCCTCTCCCAAAAAGCTGCTGGGAGGCATAGCACAGGGCTGGGAGGACATGTCCAGCACAGATGCAGGCGCACAGAAAGGGTCCAGCTGAAGGCCTAGTTTTATTCAACTTTTCACACCAAACTGTTTACATTTCTATTTGTTTACACGAGTCCCCTCTTTCTCCGAAGAAAGAGCCAGAGTGAGCCGCAAGTGGGAATGGAGGTGGGTGGTTGAAACATTTTAACCCACCTCAGAAATGTCCACCTTCTGTGTGTATGTGTGCGTGCACACTCACGTGTGGGTGTACACGCATGCGTGCATGCATTCGTGCCTGTGGGGTGTGTGTGTGTGTGTGTGTGTGAGTGAGTTGCCAACAATCTAACCTAGAACCTTGTGCACATTAGGTACCAGAAGCACTCATTCTCCATAGCAGGAGCTGGGGCCCCCTGAGGCTTCTCACCAACACCTCATTCATCAAACCCTAGAGCCCCAAAGAGCCAAGTACACACCATGCAGCTCCAGGTGTGGATTCAAAAGCTCAGCAACATTACTTAGAAAAGTTAAGTGCTGTTATTGTTAATGACATAGCTCAGATAACCTTTGTGGTCATTTGAAGCCACCTTAAAACATGTTTGCATGCTGATATAGAATAGGGTATTGATTATGCTGGGTATGGGTTCAAATCCCAGCATCACTGTGTATCAACTACCTGGGCTTCTGTTCTCTCATCTGTCACAGCTATATTCCAAAGTATTCCTCATGACACTGAGAATTGTCATGCAGGACAGAAGCCACAGACTCTGAGACCTTTTCACAAACATGACTCACCATGGGTTCTTATTTGAGTTCCACTCCATGGAACCCAGGGAAGCAAGCAGTTAACTGTGTGTCCACTTTGCTTACAGATGGGGGCACCCAGGCCAAGGGCAGTGCAGGGCATGACCCACACCCCACAGGTACCTGTACCTGCTCATTCATCTTGAATTTTTTATTTCATTTATTTAGTGTGTGTGTGTGTGTGCACGCGCGCGTGCGTGCGTGTGCACAAGTGGAGGTCAGAGGACAATCTGTGGGAGATGGTTCTCTCCTTTCAGTGGGTAGAGATTGATCTTAGGTCATCAGGCTTAGCAGCAGCCTTTACCTCCTAAATCATCTCAGCAGCCCTGTACAGCTTCTTTTAAAAGTAAGATGGTACCAACAGCTTTTAAATCATATCGCCCAACCCCCAACACACACACACACACACACACACACAACACACACACACACAACACACACACACACACACACAACACACACACACACAACACACACACACACACACACACACACACACACACACATACAGTGCCCAAGCCTGGAGTCCATGTGCTGGCCTAGTCCATGGCTAAATGCCAGCTTTCAAATCAGGTTGTGGAACTCCACAGTTACCTAGCCAATGGCCCTAAAACAGCCTAGGACAAATACCAGGATGCTAGAATCCTGAGAAGGCAGTCTCTCTCTACTCTGCCTTTACATCCCACAGGGCCAGTCATGAGCCAAATATACAGCCTGCAGCCTAACTTCCCTGGAGTTCAGTTTCCCAGTGTGCAAGTGAGGATTCTGTGCAACCTCCCAGCACATATCTAAAGAGTGTCCTTCTTGTGTGTTGGTATGAACAAGGCATGATCCGCCCTGCCTAGGCGTTGGGTGTAGTGGGTTCTGCAGTGTGTCTGGCCTGCCACTCTCTGTCAGCTAAGATTCTACTGGAGTGTAGTGAGGAGGTGTTGACAGCCAGCTTAACCATACTCCAGTTATCCCCCTGTAGTAGTTGGGGTAGGTTGTGAAGTCTTTCAAGAGCAGCGCATCAGATGATGAAGGTGCATGGTACTCTGAAAAGAATGCCTCAATTACTTACAGCACAACACAGAGGGGCTGGAGTGCAGAGCAAGCCTTCAGTGCCAGCTTGTCACTTAGCAACCTGTGTGGCTCACAGCTCAGAATAGCTCATGCGAGAAAAGCAGGACTGAGCAGTGAACTGTGAATCTTCTTTAAAGGAGAGAAAGGGGAAAAAAAACATATAGTGAGACTAGGAGGCAGACAGGTAAAAATATCTCCTGCCAGAGCTTTGATGGCTTCACAACAAATGTTCAAACACAACACCTTGGTAATCAGCCATAGGGAGAGTATGGCCATTCTCACCCTGGGAGCAGGGCCACACTGAGGCCCCCACCCAAAAGCCACTGAATACAGAGAACAGTCTCTTCTAGGATGCTAGGCTGGTTCCTTTGGATCTGGGGTGGCTCTTGTTCAGGAAGGTCATGTAAGGCATGAACTCCCCAGAGAAGCCAGGTGAACAAGATGCTATCTTTGGAAAAGCAGGCAGTCAGCCCAAATATTCACACAACAGTGCACACACTTTCCAGTGTGTAGTATGCCCAGTTCCCTAAAGTTTACGACTCTGGAAAGCATCCTGTGATCCAGTCATTCTAAAGAAAAATGTTTATAGCAAGGCAGACCTTAAGCAGGAATGGAGAACTCTGGCTGTTAAGTGGCAAGGCCAAGATCCAGTTCAAGAACACCCGGTGGTAAAAAGAAAATGTGGCCAGATCCCTTTCTCTCAGAGAATGCTTAGTGGCTTCTTGATTTCCATGGGACAAGTAGTTGTGACCCCAGCAGTTTTCCTAATTTCCTCAGAGCCCCTGGGATTCCACACAGCTCAGAACAGGCTGGGCTACTCTCAGAGATACAAATTGTCTTCCTGATTATTTTTAATTATTTTCTCCAAATTTCTGACAGTCACCAAAGGCAAGCTGATAGAGCCTGCATGGTTTAGTGGTGGTTTTTCTTGGACTTCCAGGACATGCCTGCAGGGATCGCCACCCCCATTCTGAATCCTCCCTCTTTCACTCATCCTAACGTCATGATGTCTTGCAGGTGTGTCCATCTCCGCCCTGACTCCATTGCCCTGCTCTGCCTCCAGCCCTTAGCAGCCTTTGGTAGGCTCCCTATTCACTTCTCTTAGCCATCTATCTACTCACGGTCTTCAATATATATAATTACGTATATGTGTTTGTGTTAGTGTCTAGGCATGTGTATTGTGCATGGGTGCATGCATGTATGGTCTGAGGACAACTTGTGGGAGTTGGTTCTCTCTGTCCACCATGTGGGTCTCCAGGACCAAATTCAAGTCATCAATCTTGGTATCAAGCAACTTTACTATCATGCTGGTCCTCACATGTGGTCTTCAGAAGCAACTACTAGAAATACTATGTCATCCAGATCTGCTGCCCTTTGAAGAGAGCCCACAGTCTTTCTCATGACATTTGATACCTTCCATGTCCATCAAGTGTTGGCCTTCAGTTTTCTCCCTCTACAGAAACACTTCCATGTCTGCAACCTCCGGAAGCCTTCTAGGTCCACCTCTTCACTTTACCTCAGGAACACCTCCTGTAATTCTTTGAGTGAACACTAATGGCCCTTTCCTCTTCCCTTTTCAGCAAACTCCATAAGACGACTTGGCTCCCTGGGATAGTCAGCTAACTGCTCATATGCTGAAACGAGACATTCCTTCAATGCAGAAACCAAGCTGCCAGTTTTTTAATCTACCCTTCACTGTTCCTTGTATAGCCATTGCCTGTCACTCACAGGTTACTCTACAAATTTCCATGGGCAAAGCGTGGACTTTCTGGAGTCCTTGCTTCCCCACCCTCCGAGAACAAGCTCCTTTCCATGCTTAAATTTCAGCTGCTACCTTTTAAACAGAGGGGCAGGGTAAAAAGTAAGCAGAGTTGACCAGGGAGACACTGATCCCTACCAGAAGCCTGCAGGCCCCCACCAGGGAGCTAATACAAAGCAGCTCTCTGAGCATGTGGGGAGAACCCAGAACTTAGAAGCCAGTCTTCTGTTCCTTGTTTATCTGTAAAATAGAGAACATCACTTACCTACTGGCTACATCTGGCTGTCACTGGCTACGTCTGGCTACCACATGAGGGGAAGGGGAGCAGAGCAGAAACTCCTTGAGGAGTCAAGTACAGGGGACGGGGATGTCTCTGATCATTCCATGTCACAGGCTTGTTGGGTTTGTGTTTTGGTCTCCTATCTGATAAGACCAAATTCTGATGTTTTTCTATTAATCCATGCTCAATAAATATAACATGAAAAAAATGAACCTGCGTCTTTTAATTCCCCTCAGATTTTTCCAGTCTGATTTTAGTTTTATAGATGAAACATTTTTCCACTTTCTGATGCAATATTCTAATTTCCAAGAGCATGTCATGACCCAAGGATATCCTCAGGTGGTAGTTTAAAAACTAAAGCACCCCAAGAAGCCTGGCTGTGATCCATCATCTTTTCCCCCTTTCCAAGGAGCCAGCATTTGTGCTCCATCTTCAGCACCTCACGGATGGGATTCATCTTCATCTCAGAAGTAAGTGTGGATGGGTACCACGTGACACAGAGTATGCAGGGGGCTAAGGACAGGGCAGTTCCCAACAACAAACTAAGCCAAGGAGTCAACTGTACCTTCAACAATGCCCTTCACCTTCTTGTCATGTTTGCTAAATGTGTTCTGGGTGGCTAAAATCTTGTTTTCTTAGTCAAGAGAGAAAAGAAGCAGGAAAAGGGGCAGATGGTCCAGAGGGGGAGAAACTGGCACGGGAGGATGTGGGCGTGGGCGTGGCCAGTGCAAGCCAGACCGTTGGGTTCCTTTTTACCATTTCCCATGAGAGGGAAATGCATGCTCAGTATGTAAGATGGGTGGCAGGGTGCCCCGCTGGCATGAGGTCACACTGATAGTGGTAGGTGCTGAGCTGTCTCCTGGGGGAGCTCTGAAGATACAGCAGGTGTGGCAATGACAATGACAGCTGCAGCCCACAGGTCACATGTTGAAGAAAATATTTAATCTCAGTCTCTGGTTTCTACCCTGCCTTTGATCGACCATTCACTTCCCAAATAAAAGACACACAACCTTTAGATTTACAATAAGCCTTAGTCAGCACTAGAGCTGGGCAGCTATCTACCTTCTATGCTGTTATGTCTCCTTCCCATAACCCTGAGTTATAACTTGTTATATTCTGTCTGGGCTACTAGTAAATCCAATTGGCCAGCCCTCATGGCCATGTTTTAAAGATTCTTACCCCATGCATCTTCTGCTCTCTCCACCTTCTCGCTCTTTTCCTCATAGCTCTCCTCAGACCCTAATCCTAGGAACCTCAAACCCCACCTATCTCAGTTCTTCCCAGCTACAGGCTATAGGCATCTTTATTCATCAATCAAAGGTAACTTGGGGGCCAAAGTCACATAGTGTCATTTGGAACAACCATGCAGATTCTCTTGTCCCTGAGAGAACCAGGCCTTGGGGGGGGGTGTCAGTATTTATTATTACAATACAAGAAAAAGACCAAATCTCAGTAGTCACAGTGCTTAAGTTCCATCTCTGCAGGAGCCAAGGTGCTAAGCACCACTCAGCCATTGTCTACTTAACCCCTCCATGACTGGAACTGAAAATACCACTGATAGCCACATTTTAAAATGAAGACGTGCAGGCTGCAAGGGATTGCCTATGTTTCACTGAGTTAGAGATACTTGGATCTCGGGGCAGTGGAAGTAGGTCACTCCTGCCACAGACCAGCCACCAGTTTGAAATGGACATTGATTGTACATTACATCCTGCTTCTCAGATGTACTAGTGAACACAAACATGTCTTTTGGAATGATGGAATAAAGCAACTAGTGCATGATCGAAAAGTGGAGGCCACTGAATCTGTACTGTCACAGTCTGACTCCAAGGCTTGACTCCCAACCTGCAACCATGGGAGGATGTGGGGTTTAGATGCAGGAAAACCTAGCCACATGTCCTGTTCCAGCTCCAGCAGCAGCGAATCTCTGGGAACGTTTGTAGCCTCTTTTGATTCTAGCTTCTGGACCTCAGAAGATGGGATGATCACTCCTAATTCATACGTATGAAAGCGTGGGGACAGTGATCAACAGAGCCCCTAACCCCCATAAGGCAGCACTGGCTGCCTCCTTTAGTTGAGAAAATGTAGGAATTTGGCCCAACCAGGAACATAGGTACATCCATCTGTGGTATGCCATGAAATAGACATGGAACTGGCCCAAGGGAACCCACTGACATGATAAGCTTGTGGGGACATGCAAGTGATCGTTACTCAAATGACTTCCTACTGCCCTCTTGGGCTGGTAGAATGGAACCCAGATTCCTTTCGATTAGAGGCACTACTAAAAATACATTTAAAATTGGTTTTTGTTTCCCTCCTTTCTCTTTCCTTCATTTTCTTTATTTCTTTCAATATACACTATACACTATGTGTCGGCCCCTGTTCTGGGACAGCAGAGGACAGAGGAAATTGTGCTGCTGCCCTGTGTGATTTATATTCTCATGCTGGGGAGGACAGTAAATACATGATATATAAAACACGATGAGGGGATGGAGTTGGGGGAGGGTTGCTATGAGATATAGATCTGGTAAGAGCGTATTCTGATAAGGTAACAAAGGCCTAAACAGAGAAAGAATGAGCCATTCTGATATCTGAGAAGGCAGCAAAGATAGAGGAACCAGAAAGCACAAAGGCACTGAAACAGGACCAGGGTGCTTGGTGAGTGTAAGCAACAAAAAGGTTTATGACCAGAGCACCCTGAGTAAGGGATGTTGGGATAGGTTGAGGCTGGGATACAGAATGCCCAAAGCAGACAGAACCTACAGACATGGAAAACAGTTTGGGCTTTCTTTGAGGCTACCAAAAAGGTCTTGGAGATTTGTGAGCTGAGATGGGATCTGACACAGTTATTTTCAAAAGGATTGATAGTTGTCTGTAATTCAACAACTGGGGAAACTGGGAGGGCAGATGAAAGACGTGGCAACCTGGATCAGGCTGTGGCATGAGGTAAACATTTTGAAGAATAAAGCCAGGTTGTTGGACACTCCATGCCCCAAACAGAAGACCTCTGTGTACACCAATTTTAAGAAAGAAGTTATAATTAGATTTGAAAACAAAAATGAATGACTGCAGGCCTCACTCTCTGCTTTCTCTACCACAGGGCTTACGATGGTGGCAGATGGGTCCCCTAGCATCTGCCCAAATTTTCTGACCTGGATTTTCTTAAACTCATTATTTTCTCTGGTTTCAACGAGACACAGAAGGATGATAGTGTCCAATTACCTGAGTTACCCAGCAGAGTTCTGAAGAGCACTTGAAGGGATGGTAATCAGAAACCCTTAATTACAGTCCCCACATGGTGTCTCCTTCCTGAGAACAAGAAGAGTTGGATCTCTTTCCCCACCAGTACTCTGTGCAGCTTGGTGGACAGCTGGGCAAGAGAATATTCTTTACTAGGAACAAGTTAAAACAATGACCTACTACACTCACTAATGGAGAGTTCAATCATCATTTGGTAGATGAAGATTCCTAGGCACAGAAACTAACCATTGTGTACAAGGTTATCCAGCCATTAATGCAAGAGCTTGGTTTTTAAATTATGATCTACTAAGCTCTGTAGTGCAGATTCTTTCTCATGTGCCAGTATTTTCCAACATTTTACAAATCATGGTACACAGAAAAGTTAGCACTGGTCTGGAACATTATGGTAAATGAAAGAGGCATTGCAACCCTGGGCCACCCCCAAGCTCTTCCAAGATATTTGGACATCATGGTTTCTGGACTATATGTACTGTTAGCACCCATGGGGAAGATCTGTGGTATGTCCTGCTGCCTTGCAAAATGGTGCACCCAAATCCACCCCACATGCCCAGAAGAACAACTTCACGGACCATGGCATCTCCCTGAGGTCAAGAGCTTCCTTTCTTCCTTGGGTCCTTCTCCAAAACTAATACTGCACTTGGAGGCCTGGTCAAGCAGATTCTTCCTAGCTTGTAAGGAAGTCCCAAATTACTAGCAGGCAGTTAGAGGTTGGGTGTGGCAGGACCGTGGACAGCGCCCACCAGCCATTTTGGGAGCCAGCCCAGCAGAAAAACATGAGCTCTCTTTCCTTTAGATCCCACAAGAAGAGCTGTAGGTCCTCACTGACTTCTCACCTGGCAGCAGCTGCTGGGACCACCTACTGGGTGACATTCATGTCTTTTGTGACCATCCAACCTACTCTGCTTACAACTCCTGTGGGTCTTTAGACCACAGGTCTTATTCAAAGAAAAATACAATTGACAGAGTTTTGGGAGTATAGGCCAGCGAATTCTATTTGAAAACAAAATAATGGATGGCAAATTGGTAATGCATAAGAAACTCTAGTTAAGCCAGTAAATATAAATGATGGGGGTGGGGGTGGGGGTGAGGCAACTTGCTGTCCTTAGAGGAATAGCTGGGTAAGCCCTAGAACATAGTGCCAGGGCTTAGATCTGGGGTTCTTCTGGCATACTTCTGGCCCTCAGTATGCCTCACTCCCATCCCACAACTACAGAGGAAATAGTTCTTTGCACCTCAACTCCAAGTTTTAGAGTAAGGTGACCTATGATTCACTGGACCCAGAACTAGTCTCTAACAAAACATACCTGGTTCTGAGATAAAAATATTTTAGAACTCTGTGATAATTCATATTGCCTCTGAGATTTTGTTTTCACATAGGAGTTTTCTGTGCACAGAGAATATCTAATTGTTTTTTAATAACTGAATTTGCACATTTATGAATGTCTCAATATGTTTTTAATTACTTGTGGAAAGAGGGAGAGGAAGAATTATCAGCAGGTTGCATCTCCACAAAATGGCTGCCCCTGAAGCACAGGTTTCTGGGTAGCAAAGGTTTCTGGGTAGTTTCTGTTGGCTTGGGCAGGGGACCATTAATGCTTACATTTCAGCTCTCTAGCCTTACTTACAGGAATGTCTCCTTTGAGATCTCTGGAGGTTTGGGGACGGAAGACAGACTAGGACAGGATCAGCCTGTTCCTCTGGGAATGGCAGTTTCTCAGAGAAAAGGCTGGTAGACAGGAAGAACCTATTTTCCTCCTATTTTCCCAGAACAGCCTAGGACACAAATGGTAGAGGCCTAAGAAGAGGAGAATCTCTATGGATAGTGACCAGGAAGCAAGCAGCATCCCCCTCACCAGCCCCTGCCAGCAGCTGCAGTAAATAACCTTGTGTGCTAGCAGTTTGGCTCTGGGGTCTGGGCCTCACCAGAGACTGCAAATCCCTGGCACACACTGTCCAGCAGGGAAACCTGACACACTGGAGTTCCATCCATTCCTGCTGCCCTTGATTCTGCAGATGCAGAGATTCTCAGGGCAACATCCGACCTGCTCTGCCTCATCCCTTCTGGCTCCATACACCAGCCCTGAGTGAACAGACTCCAAGGGAGTGAAATCTGGAGTGGTCAAATCGGGAGGAGAAAGATGGGAGAAGGACAACTGAGCACCAAGAGAGAGCCTGGTGTCTTTTCTCTATTCTAACTTGCCTGGAACTGAATGCCATATTCCTTAAACCTTGGCAGTGTGGGTCTGGTCATTTTCTACCAGTTTCCCATTGGTAGAGATCTAATTCTCTCTTTTCAGGGCACTGGTTTGAAGAGCAGAGCCCACAGATTTTAATAAACTATTTTGATAAACGTTGGCCACATTTATTAAGAACTTGTTATTGAGAATATATCACATAGTGACTAAGAACATGAAATTTGAAGTCTGACAGAAGCAAGTGCCAAGTCTCAGGTTGCCACTCACTAATCTGAGTGACCTTGAGCAAATTAGTTAACATCTCTGAACCTCAAAATCCACATCTATAAACTACAGATAGCACTATCTATCTCCTGGGATCTCTGGGATGATTGGATAAAATGGCCTGTAAATAGAGCATTTAGCACAGCACAGAGGCCTCGATAAGCACTGGGTATTATCTATGTGTGCCAGCCACAGCATGAAGTGCTGCAGTCCAGAACTACGTTTCCCCCTCTTAAAGGCATGTGTATACTACTGTACACTTGTAATCCTGACTCTTGGAGAGCAGAGGGATCAGGAATTCAAGGTCATTCTCAGGTACTTGCTGAGTAGGAGGTCAACCTGGGCTACCTGAGACATTATCTGAAAAAAAGAGGGCAGGGGTGGAAGAGAGAGAGGGGTGGTCCTAGAATGGCATGGGATGCAGCAGGCATTTCTCTCAGAGCACTGTCCCATTTGGGTTCCAGGATAGTATACCAGCAATCCAGGATCGTGCTTCCGCCCTCCAGCAGCCTAGGATGATGCTCTGGGGAAGCTGGCAAAGGTCTGTTTGTTTTGTTTTATTTTTTCCCATCATGGTTCTCAGATGTTCAGCTGTCACGATTTCTTGCAGCGTAGCCTGGAAGCCAGTGATAAGTTAGACTTTGTCTGGGGATTTGGGGGGAGGGGCAGGCAATCCACCTTCTTTTTAAAATTCTTCTGCGGCTTATCTCAGTGGTTTTCAAGGGATTAATGATGGCTTGTCCTACTGCAGCAAAACTGGACAGGAGAGTCTGGGTTGGGGCACCAGGCAGGAGGCTGCTGCTGCTCTGGAACCCTCTCATCTCTGTGTCTATTGAACGCTTCCAGACAAAATATGGAAGGCATTGACTTGTAAACATACAGTGTAATCAAACACACACAGACACACAGACACACACAGACACACAGACACACACACCCCACACAGTAGCTAGTTGGAGTCTCATGGGTCAACCTGGACCTTTTCTTGCTACCTTGGGGGATCTTATATTCTATATAGCCCTGGCTGTCCTAGAACTCACTCTGTAGACCAGGTTGACCTCAAACTCACAGAAATCCACCTGCTTCTGCCTCCCAAGAGCTGGGAATAAATGTGTGTGCCACCACCTTCTATCCATGTTCTTCATTCTTAAACCAAATTCATCTTAGGTCAGCCTTAGATCAGGGACTTTATAGAAGAGAATGACAAGAAGCCCAGAACCCCTTAGGAAAGTGAGAGACTCATTCTTCTCTTTCCTCTCTAGGAAAAGCAAGCATCAGTTCTGCTGAGCATTTCTTTTGAATCTTCTAACTCTGTTCTAGATAGGGCATGTAGGTGGGAAGATGGCAAGACATCTCCAAACAAAGAGAAAGAACCCCTGAAGTCAACTCAGCAGATACCCCAGCTTGAGAACAGGCCACAGTCATAAATAATACCAGTGAGTCAAGGTCTCTTTGTTGGAGTCATCCAGGAGCTATTATAAATGGTCACACTGCTCACCTCACACAAGCCTGGTTCTCGTTCCAGCTTCCCCTTCCAGAGACCTGAAAGTTGGAATTGAGTTCATTTGAAGCTGAGTGATGAGTGCAGTCATACAGGATTTAGCCATCTTCTTACACACGCACACACACACACACACACACCATGCCCAGGAGCACAGCAGAGGTGGGGGAGATCATCTCTGGCTGAGATCCATAAGGGAAGAGGTGGGAACCCAACATCTGGGCGGCATCTGCTATGTCTAGCACTGGTCACAAAGTAAGAAAAATGGTACCAAGGGCATCCTCCTTAACAACTTTGAAAACAGATGTTCCATGATGCAGTGGTCAAGGTCACCATATTGGTACATGATAGAACACTAGGCCAACTGTGACCACAAGCACAGGACCCCTCTGCAGCCTGGTCCTACTTGCCATCCCCATGGTGAGTTCAATAGGCCCTCATTAACAGCAGGCAAGCTGAGATCTACTCTGAAGACTTGCCCATCCCTCCACTACCTGGAGCTCAGGCCATTGCAGCTCACGAGTCCTGCTAAAGAACTCCAAGGAACTCACAAACAGCTGACACACGACTCTGTGTGACTCAGGCTAAGCCAACTCCAATCAGAGCTGGTGGGCACGATTCCCCTCCTGCACTGAGTCACCGTAGGCTAAGCTGCAGAAATTCTCTATTCAACTCAACCACCTACTTAGCCACAGCTGCTCCATTAGAGGAAAAGGGAACACAGGAGCTACAATCTCTGATGGCCTTGTCCACAGCCAAGGGCAACCACGTGTGACCTGAAAGTCCTTCTCTCCCAAGAGATGTACTTAGCTTACTGAGCATGGTATAATGTGAGAACGGCGGGAGGCACAAGATGTTTAAGCTCCACATAGTCTGAAGCCCACCAAAGTAGATACTAAAGTTTTGGTGCCGTTTTTTATAGAGCCATTCAGGATTTTCTCAGTCCCTAGCAGATTTTGTTAAAAGGGCAATGGCAGTCTTTCTTCTTCACCCCCATGCAACCCAACCCAGTCTAACCTGCATCTTGTTCACAACTAAACTGCCTTCCATAGTAGCTCTACTTAGAAATTTCCTAATTCACATGTCCCATTAAACTATTTCTAAAGAGGAAGAGAAAAGGGGAGGAGGAGAGAAGGGAGGAGGGAGGGAGGGTGAAGAAAGGGAAGGAGGGAATTTTTCAAAGAATAAAGTGCGCTTGACAGCAACTGGGTCTGAGTAGCCTCAGAACTGAACTTGGACCCATGATAGAGCTGTTTGGGTTTTATAGAGGATGAAGCATCCGGCTTCCTTCCAAGGCGGCCGCGCCCCTAGGGGAGCAGTCTTGACGTACTGAGAACATCCCTTCAGAGCCCTCTCGGCACAACACAGGTATAAATGTGGCGGAGGCCTCTCTCCAGACAGCTGGCCCCTCTAGACTGTGGCCCCCAGTGCATGTCTCCTATCTCTGCCTTTTGGTCACCAGATGCGCTTCCCTCGAGGGAGGAAGGGCTCTTCCACTATAGCCCCAAATTCACTGGGCTATAGCCCCAAATTCCCAGGGCTGGGAATTAAACATTCATCTTGGATGCGAACGTTCTGCTTCTCTAGCCAATGTTACCGTCAAGGTCACGGGCCTGTGGCCGAGTATCTGAGGCTGGGGTCTCCATCAGCGCCAGAGCTTCCCCATGGGGCTGCGCCCTGAGCGTGCTCAAGGCAGAGGGACCCACCAAGCTGGCCGAGGTGGTCCTCCGTCAGTACTCGGCTCTGCAGCTGTCCTGTTACCTCCGGAGTTCTGGGGCATCCTGAGCTCCAGAAGCTGAAGCTCAAGTCCAACCTGTGCAGGAGCTGCCGTGCACCCTTGACGCGCCAGAACGTCGTCGCCCGGGCCTCCGTCGCCAGGCAACGGTGGCTGGAGCGGCGGGAGGAGCCCCGTGCCGACGCTGGGTCGTGTGGACCCAGAGGAAACGCCACCTTGCATGGGGGTCCTCTGGCCTTCCAGGCTGGGGCGGGGCCGCTGCAAGCAAAGTTGCAGTGGCTGTCCCGGGGATGCCTTTCAGGGAACAGACAGCGACTCACCTGTCCCGCGTGGGCCGTCGCTCAGACTCGGCCCCTGGATTCCCACCGAGTGGTCTTGGTCCCCTACGGGTCGCAGGTGCACCGTCCTTCCTGGGGACAACTGGAGTCAGGTGGCGACAGGCCCCAGCCTGGGCTGGGGGATCCGAAGCTGCGCGCGCCGGCGCACGCGACTCAGCTGGCTAGTCACTCCCCTGTCGCTGCCAGTCCCAACCTTGCTCCCGCCCTCCACCCGCTCGGGGCTCTAGGGAGCCGCCCAGGTACAGATCCCGCCGCGGAGGGAGCGCGTGGCTGCGAAGGCCCGGGCCGAGTACCGCCGTCCCTGCGCCCCGTCCGCCTCGGCTCTGCGGAGCGGAACGGAGCTGGGCGGAGCGCAGCGCGCGCTGTTCCCTCGCTTTCCGAAAGGCCACCCTGGCGGCGGGGCGCCGTGACGCAGGCTTGACTCACGCGCGGACCCGCGTCAATGCGAGGCTCCCTGGCTGCGTGTGAGGCTCTGATGGCGGACACAGGCGGGGAGGGGGGGCAGGGAGCAGGAGAGGGGTTGTCAAAAGAAGCCTCTTGAGACCCGAAGGCTCTCCTTAGAGCATCTGCTCTCAGGAAAATGGACCGCCATGGCCAAAGGCCTCCTGAGCTGGGGACCTCATCTGTCTTTACAGACTCGTCATTTCTTTACCCTCTCAGGGTTCCAATCCTACTTACTGGTTATTCTTTCGATCCCTATGTGGATGTTGCCTCGATTCACACCTTTGGCTGCCCTTTTCCCCTGGCGTTCTTCCATCCTATCAGACTACAAGACCAACCCCTACACAACTCAGTTTCCCAGAACCCTAACAGAGGAGTCCAGTGAGGGCAGTAAAAGAGAGGGAAATTAGGACTGGGTACCAAACAGGTGTTGAAGGATGCTGGCCCCAAAGGATACGTAGACAAAAGGAGGAAAGGCAGCCATTGTGGAGGGAACAGTGCAAATGTATATCTTTGCTCAGGGCAAATGCAAAAGTGAAGACTATGTACATACAAGTGATTGCCTGAGCGGAAACAGAATTGGAGAGTGACAAGCGCTGAAGTCAGATGTGGTGACCTGTCTGGCTGGAAGTGCTGTTTGGGGAGACTGAAATAATTGTCCCTGCTCTAGGGGACCTTTGTCCCAAATAGGTACCTGTTTGGAAGGGATGGAAGGAGTGAGAGCATCTTAATGAAAGCTGATGAAGACTGAAGCAAATACTGGGATATTCTGTACTTCCGTCCTTCAGTCCTTCAGCTGGCCTGCTATCTTATGGTTGATGACTGAAGACACAGACGCCCAGAGCCAGAAACAAAAAAACTTGTATTACGAGTGAAATGCTTCATACTCAGATCAGTTTCTCTTAATTCTTAAGTCCTATGGGAGGCTTCAAGCTTAGGGAAGCCTTAATGTTTTATAATGGACTATAAGAAAACCTGCAGGTGATTTGCTCTGGCAGAATTTTTATCATAATAAACAGAAAACAAAACTGCCCTCCACTATCTGTTTTCCAAAGCAGTTCACAGTGCAACGATCCCCCAGTTTACTGTGCAAAGATCCTCCAGACCTTACTGGAACAAAAGCGTCAGTTCCTTGGCTCATGAGACATCTGGAAATGAAAGATACCTGTGGAAAATGATCTCTCCCGATAGACGGTTCTTTTAGTCAACAAGTATTTAGCAAGCCTGTTGTTTGCTGGGGATTGTTACAGTCCTGTGGACATTACAGGGAGGACCCGTCATGATCTCTGCTCTCATGGGACTTACATTCTGGTAGACTTAACCAGGAAATCAGCAGGATGGAGGTACATAGAAGGAAGAAGCTAGTGACATAAGAGATGTGGGGGAGGTGAACAAACACCGTGTGACAACTGAGGTACAGAGGGGGTGAGAGGAAGGAAGACCTCAGATAAAGATGGTTTTAAGGAATGAGGTCTTAGAGTTGGTGTAGTGACCACAAAGAACTTTTGAGCCTGATGAACCTACGTTCCTTTCTAGATTGTCATTACTTACATACCCTGAGTAAGATCTATAACCCAATGAGCCTCAGTTTCCACATTTATAAATGGTACATACTGTAACAAAACACATATCCTATGCAATTTTTGTTATGATCACATAAGATGATTATTTTAAATTATCTGATATCACATGTGCTTGAAAGAAAAAAGAAAGAAAGAGAGAAAGAAAGAAAGAGAGAGAGAGAGAGAGAGAGAGAGAGAGAGAAGATTTGGGGAAGAAGGTAAAGAGATCCTGGCTTTGAGGCATACTGAGAAAGCACATCTATCAGGTAGAAGTCCCCTGTCTCATCATATCCACTTGCTGACAACTCTAATCCTGAGAACTCGATACCTGGCTTCTACATGCAAAGTTCTCCAGGGAAAAAGAGTCACAGTATGGAACCACCTCTCTCTGCCTTCATGGTCCTCAGCCTCGAATGGGCTTCTTAATTACCAGTGCCTCCATGTAGCTTTATGGTCCCTCTTTCCTCTCTCCAGTTAAGGCCTCCCAACTTTCTATTCTCTTAACCACCCTGTGGCTATCCATTGCTTCCCTGGTCTTTCAGAAACTGCTTTGGTCCTCAGAAGCTCCCCCACCTGAAGCAGTTGCATCAGCCTCTCCTGCATCTGCCTGAGCAGCTGCACTCCTCTCCTCCCTCCAATCCCTGAGAGAGCTGGGAAGCCTCCCCTGCCAGGCCCTACTTAACCCCTGGGTTCCATGGCCCACAGCCTGAGTCAGCCTTAGGTATCCTGGACTCTCCTGGCTCATCAACCTCTCCCGTGCTACTGTGTCTTCCTCCACAGCTCTTAAGCATGTTCAAATATCTCCTTTAAAAGTGACTTGAACTTTCTTCTTCCAACTGTCCCCATTTCCTCCTCTTCCCCTCACTCCTTAGCCAACTCTCTTCTACCCTGAAGTCAAGATAGATCCCATCAGTGACCCCTGACTGACTAAATCTCAGGACGTTTTCCAGTCCTTGTTTTATTGACCTTTCTCTAGTACTTTCTTGAACCCCCTCCTTCATTAAGTCCCACTCCTTATGTCCCTCTGCCCCCTGGTCACCCCTAGTTTTCCTGCTGACCTTTATAGACTGACTTCTTGGAGTTTGGTCCTTTTGTCATTCCGGGTTGTTTCCTAAACCATCTTCCCTATTGCTGATATCTTCATTCTAGAGTTTCCTGAGTTCTGTGCACTCTCAATTCCTTACTCTACATTTCCAGGCAGAGCTCCTTATTCAGAGACCACCCTGCCTCCTGCAACACAATCAACTTTGTGCCTACTGCTCCGCCTCCAAGTCTACCTTCCAGAAACCCATCTGTCACCTTGCAGCCCACCTCCTTCTCATCCCCTCATGATATCCACATTAAATCCTAGAGGTCTTAGCTACTAACAGCCTCTAGAGTCTGACCACTTCTCTTTAATTCTTCTGTCACAATCTTGGTTTAAACTATAACCATCACTCACCTGGACATTCATAATCGCCTAACTCACCCCAGATTCACCCCTTTTCTCCATACAAGAGGAGTTTTTTAGAAACAAAAACGTAATGGTACCCTTCTCAAGCCCACAGTGCCTCGCAGCCCTTTCTTGTCTTCAGTCTCATCTATCACTCCTCCTGCAGCCCACTTGCTCCAGCAGCCTTCTCTCTGCTCTTCCCACTCTTCCCACGCTTTCCTGGCTCAAACTTCAGGCCCATCTGCCAGCCCCTCCTCCTCTTCCCTTGTTTCCTGTCCACTCATCCAACAGAATCCTCCATATCTTTCTGACCACGGAGGAGAGTAATGCTAATCCCTCAGGTGGATATATGCTCCCTCTGTAGCCTTTCTCACGGCAATGATTAGGTATTTAAAGATGTGACTGGCTCCTTGAGGATGGTCTCTTTGGCTGATGTGGAAGCTCCATAAAGGCAGAGATCATGTCTGTCCTCAACACACAGGCCTCTACAAATAGTAACTAAAAGAATAGAAAAGATCAGTTAGACATATGAGTGAGAATGTCAGGAAAGCAGGCTGGATTCAAATCCAGAAGTCCTAACCACAGAGGACATGGCTGAGACCATCCAGAGGAAGAGTGGATGGTCTGGAGACAGTCTCAGTTGGAGGACTGACTGGTGGAAGGACTGACTTCTAAGACAGGAAGAAGGAGGGTCAGAAAAGAAGACAGGGAGGCAAGAATTAGGAGGGCAGTGTGTGTTATAGAAGTTTCTAGAAGGAAAGTCAATCTGCAGTGTCAAAAATGCAATGAGTCAGAGATGAAGCTTGAAAGGCCTCACTGGTGGGAAGGCTCCTGAGGTGAGAGGAAGCTATAGTACATGTGCTAAGGTGGGAATGGGACATAGACCTGAACCATCTAGTCTTCTCGAACACATCTGATCTCAACACTTCTCTCTTCTGACCATCCTGAATAAAAAGTCTTCCTTTTACATAACACATAGCACAATATGAAAATTATACAGTGTGGTACTATGGAGGTGGTATGACTACTGCCTTCATCTTACTAATCGGGAAGCTAAGACTTAAAGTCATTAGTCAATCTACTCCAGTCATACAGAGAGCTCACCCCATGTTTGAAGCCTTTGCTCTCATTCTTGATATTTTGGGACTTGTGGTGTGGGTCCCCTTTTGCATATATAACTTCTGAGTATGTTGAACACACAGATATTAAGATAATGGCATCTCCCTTGTTCCGAGTGGTACCAATTATTGGTATTTCCTTAATGCAGGGGTCCTAAAAGATGGCTCCTGGATCATTTGACAACACTTTCTTCAAAAGGTAAAGTCTTTATCTCCTTCTTTAAATCTGGGCTCCATAACTGCTTAAACAAGAGA
Source organism: Grammomys surdaster (assembly GCF_004785775.1). Taxonomy (NCBI): domain Eukaryota; kingdom Metazoa; phylum Chordata; class Mammalia; order Rodentia; family Muridae; genus Grammomys; species Grammomys surdaster. The sequence continues at coordinate 1,346,603 of NW_021620966.1, forward strand.
AGTGATCTCATGCCTATTTCTGGATACAGGCTATAAGAAAGCAGTTGTGCCATTATCTCTGTCCTGGAATCTTGTTCTAGAACTAACCACCATTCTAAGAGGAAGCCATGCAGAGAGGCCTACTCACTGAGAAACCGAAACTTTCCCCCCAACCCCCACGCTAGATGCCAGCCCTCATAGGATTCCTGACCTAAACTATCCACAGCCAAGTGAGCAGGTCATCCTGGAAGCAGATGCTCAGATTCTGGTGTCACTTCTGCATAGAGCATAGACAACTGCCCAGAAAAGCTATTGCAAGACACCTGGTCCACAGAACTCACGAGGCAGAGAAGTCTGAAGCATTGAGCCATGGGACGTATTTATTTGTTCAATCACTCATTCGGTGGCTCGCTCATCACTCGTTATCTGATTTTATGTGCCTGTATGTTTGTCTGTGCACCACATGCATGTCTGGTGTCCACAGAAGCCAGTAGATGGCATGGGATCCCCTGGAACCGAAGTTACAGACACATGAGAGCTGCCATAAGGATGCTAGGAATCCAGCCCAAGTCCTGTGGAGGGCGGGCAGTCAGCTCTCCTGACCACTGAGGAATTTCTCTAGCCCCTGAACTAGTACATTCGGGAAAATTTCTTATGCAACAATTTAAAAACCAGAAGAGCCGTATAGTCATTGATATAAATAGATGAAGGCAGCTAGATGCTCAGTGACCTCTCCGTCTACCTGCTACCCTCACTTTTGAGAATTCTTTCATCCTTGGCCTAGTAAATTGTGCTCTTCCAATGGCCACCATGAGAACCATCCCCTCAGATTGTATTTAGTTGGCAAAGATTAGCAAATCTCACCCAATTCGTGTTTAAAAATCTAAAACACAGCTGATAAGGAAGTCTCTTTCCACCACTGTTACTGTGTCGTTGAATCTGTAAAATAAACACTGTGCTTCTGAGATGAAATAATGATTATCCTGCTGTGGCTTTAGATGATATAGCCAGTCTTTGTGGCTATGTGACATTTCATCTAAGGAAAGGGCAAATGTCATGTGATTCCCTGGGGATCTAGGAACTGGGACCTGAAACACTAGTTCTGTGCATTCCTCAGGCTAACTTGAAGCACCTTTGTCTCCTTAATTCCCTGTCTTTACCCATCCGTAGCCACTCTCTCTTGTGACCTGCAACAATGCCTAATGGACTTGGATTCACCCTCTCACAAAGGAATCAAATGCAATCCACAGAAGAGGTGAAGCAAGTTTTTCAGCCTAGGAAAGAAAATGAAGAGTCATCGGGTCCCAGTTCTCAGGGGACAGGGGACAGTAGGGTATATCAGCACACAGTACATACTAGAAAACTTGTCTCCTTAGCAAGGGGAGCAGACTATAGCCCCAGCAACTCAGGTGGCTAGGGCAGGAGGAGTAAACAAACCCAGAAGACCGAGAGCAGCAGGGGAAACACAGAATGAGGTTGAGACCATATTTCAAGAAGAAACAAACAAAACACAACATCATCTTAACTCCTGGAGCCAGAGGACAAGTGTCTGAGGTATCACCTCATTTTCAGGACTCAAGTCTCCTTGCTCGGGAAGTGGTGATATCAGTTAATACAGTTCCCTTTGTAGCCAGCTGAGAGGTCAATGGGATTTCCCCCAAGCAACACATTTCTAACAGCAGTGGCTGCAGACTGAGGCTTTTATCCACATGAGATGCTACAGCTACAGTGTCAGAGATGAGGAGGAAATAAAGATGGTGGTACAGTGAGGATATAGCAAGGTCCAGAAATGACAATGCTCTTCATCCTGTAACCCTGTACAGATGGACTAGAACTCTGGAAGGGGAGAGAGCTTGACCTGTATACCAGAGTGTTCTAAATGTCGCCTATCCATAGCAGAAAGGAGAAAGGACTTCCATGAACAGAGGCAGAATAGAGTAGCTCCTCCTCACATGGCCACCTGGGATCAACCTTGGGGATGGCAGTTCTTCCTATGGCTCAACACCCACCTTCTCCTGTTGTCACACAGTGCTCTGGGTTTCAAAAACAAATAAACTGCATATGAGAAAAATCTCTCTGTCTGGCACTGTGCTCAGTTCCTGGCAGAGGAATGGCTTATACAACCAGTCAAGAACAACATGGAGGTGGTTAGGGTGTACCCAGCTTCTCTCTGTATAGGTCAGTAAAAGCCCCAAAGCAGCCCATGTGGTGAGAAGACAATGGTGAGCTTCACCTAGATATAGGAGAAGCAATGTTTCCAAATGCAGGCAATAGGGTACTTGTCAGCACCAGGTAGTCAGGGGCAGGGTGTTCCATTCAACTGTCATTCTGAGTACTGTTTTTTAGAAGGATGCCAAGTTGACTCATTTGCACTCCCCTCCCACTGGTACATCTTATTTTCATCATTATTGATGTAAAAATCACCCTTAGAGGTTTTTCTTTTTCCCACTTTTTAAGGTGAAACCTAGAAATAGAAATTAAGATTTTTTTCTCAGAAGTCATGGTACTTCTTAAGGATGCTTGGATTGCTGTCTCCCAAGCAAGCATAGATAAGCTATCTCCATAGTGTCACTGCCATGCTCTGAAACTTTCAATAGCTCCCCATTATCTTCTAAGATTAGAGTAAATATAAGCCTGGGGGTCTTATGTGGAGGCCTCTACTTCCTGCCTGCCACTTCATATTCCTCTGCCCATGACTCAGAGGAACCTCTGAATGGCTTTGTTCTTTATCTCCCATGGCAACAGGAGGCCATTGTGCTGGTGATGGAGACTATGAATGCACAGGCCTTCACAGGAGCAAGACACAGGATGTGTGGCCTGATTCCTGTATCTTGGAACTCAATGAGAGAAAATAAGGCTCTCAGAGAACATGATTTCAGAGAGTTCCTTCTGGGCAGAGTAGGCAACCCAGCTCAACATGCCACTGTCAAAGTCCAGAACCAAACCCAGAACAGACCTTTGGAAACAAATACTCAAGGGCCCTTTGCTACAGGATCTGATGCCCTCTCTCTTCCCCTAGACTGAGAGGCACAGCTAGATAAAGTGAGGTTCTAAAGCTAGCACTCCCTGGGCAAATGACCTCTAAGAGATTGTTTAGTGTCTATGACCTTCAGACCCTTTATCCGAAAGAAAGAAAGAAAAAACGGAAATCGGGTGGGGTGGTTGCTCACTGCTTTAGAGCTCTTGCTGTGACAGCAAAGGCTCGAGTTCCACAGCACCCACAGAAACACCAAGCATATTTGCACCGAAACTCCAGAACCAGGGCTTAGGGGAACAGGAGACTGGAGGATGGTTGACACTTAGATTAAAAAATAATAATAATAGGGTAAAAAATGGTGATCTACTCTGTCCTCTGCACACTCGGGAGAGGGAGAGACAGAGAGACAGAGGGGGAGATACAGAGACAGAGTGTGCACACACAAAGATGGGGAAAGAAGTGGGAATAATAGTCTGTTCTCTGACCTCACCTGGATTCGGTAAGGATTAGGAAAGATAAAGGTGCATGAATTACTGTTGTTAGTGGGAGAGCCTAAGATGCACCATGCACTGCTCTGGGCAACTTAACTTGAGTGTTATCAACTCATTGAATCAGTAAAGAGCCATTTACTATTAAGAGTTTAAAAATATATGGTACATGATACTTTGAAGGCTAAAAGTTTCATCTGAAAAGTAACTGAGAAATTTAACAGGAACAATTCAGTAGCATTTGGTTACAAAAATTAGCAAAACTGAAAGTCCATAACCTTTAGATATACAACCACTAGGCAGAGAGTTTAAGAAATGATTCTGCTACCATGGCAACAACAATTAAAAAAAAAGATAGGAATATAAATTAAAAGATATGTAGGAAATCAATATGGAAAAGTGTCCAGATAAAACTGAGAGATTTGGCTGGAGCCATTAAGAGCACTGGTTCCTCTTCTAGAGGGCCTGGGTTCAATTCCCAGCACCTACAAGGCGGCTCACATAGGGTTTGTCTTAGACCTGAGACAATTCCTTCTCTGTGGGACTGCGTAAGGGTATCTTGGTTCATGGTTGGGCATGGGCCTGGAACCCCGAGACTCCAAGGGAGAAACGGCAGGTGTTCGGCCTTGTCCCCAGAATCCAGAGTTCAGACACGCAGTCTCATCTCCATGGACCTACATTGTTCAATCACATAGGCCATTACAGCCCCTCCCAAAGTGCACAGGTAGAGGGTGTGACTAGAGGCCTCAGGCCCTAGGGATTTACATACCAATGAAGGCCAGAGGGTGGAACAAATTAAGCATTCTTCCCAGAACCTCCCCCTTTCTCCCTCCCTATTTAACTCAGGTCTGCCCTGAGTTTCAGGGGGGTATATCCAGACCATCTACCATCCACCATGAAAATAAACCCTATTGGAACCAAGGACTTCCTCGTGTCATTGGGACCTGCCGTCGCCAAAGCCTCCAGCCTTTGGAACCCTAGACCTTCTCGGGGACATCTCCACTGCAGCCCCCCTTTTTCCCCACACTTCTCCTTCTCTGTAACTTCAGTTCCAAGAGATCTGACATAGACATACATGCAGGCAGAACAATACACATAAAATGAAAATAGATAAATCATTTTTAAGAACCTGAGAGAGTCATAAGATGGTCTGAATGTAAAGAAGGATACGACTGGGTGGCTGAAGACCCAGGTCTGTAGTCTCAGCACCTGAGGAGCTGCTAAGGGGGAACTCAGAGTGTGAGGCCAGCCTCAGCTACAGAGGCTGTTGAGAGTGTCTCAAAAACATAAACAACAACAAAAGACATTGTCTTTAGAAGGATTATTTCTGGAAGAAAAACATAATAAACATGTTTGTTCTCTCTAAAGTAATTGATTTAAAGACAACTACAATAAAAATTATTATTTTTTTAACTAGAAGAGCTGATTCTGAGGTTCAGAGAGAAAAAGAAAGAAGCAAAATTATCTGGGTAAATTATGAAAGTGAGATTTGTGAGGAATTAGTTCACAGATAAGATCATGTTCTAACTACAAAATGAATGTAGTCCTAATCTTAAGAAATATACAAGACAGAGATGATGCTCTGAAAATCTTCTGTAAAAAGGTTTAAGCTATAGTAAAGATGGTAGAGATAGATTTTTTAATAAATTGTATTTGTTTGGCCATCTGAAGCAAAAATAAATCTGAATCCTTACCTTGCTCCTTGTATCAACATAAATTATAGATAGATCAATATTGATGAATGCAAAAACTTAAGCCACAGGAGCACATCGTGAGCAGGACCTAGAGGGATATTTATAGTCTCAAATAGATCTATTAGTAAAGAAGAAAGGCTGAAAAATCAATGAACCAAGCAACCATTTCAAACCTTGGGGAAAGAACTACAAAGCAGACCCAAACAGACAAAAGGAAGAAGATGCTGGAGGCAGCAGAGAAGATGAAGACATGGACAAGCTACAGGACAGCAGATTATCAGACATTTATTCTTTGAAACTTGGTGTGGCATCTCACACCCATGAACCCAGAGCCAGGGAGCTGAGGCAGGATGGTGAGTTCCAGGTCACTGGGAGAAAGAAAGCAAGTGAACAAGGGAGCCAGAGAGAGAGCCAGACAGCCAGAGATTGGTTGATTGATTGATTGATTGATTGATTGATCACATGGTCTCTAAATATTAGCAGGGAAATATTAAGTGTACTGTTATACAAAGAATGTGATTGGGGAAATCCTAGAAGTGGAAAATAGCTAGCTATCACACTTTTTACAAATGTAAACAGATGCCCATTCCATGTGTAATAGAAATGCAAACTGGAAAAACAATAAGACACCACTTGCCCTATTATGATGGCAAATAATAAAACATGGGAAAGGGGTTGAGAACACACATGTTGCTAGCAGAAGAGTTAAATGGTGCAGTCTTGGTGGAAGAAACTAGGCTGTAGTTACTAAGATTCCAGTGTCACATATCTGTTAACCATTATGGCATATGATGGACATGTCTATAGTAGTTAAGAAAACATACACTCATTGGTGTGTGTTTTGTTAAAGATACGACTTGAAGATACTTCTTGAGTAGAGAAAAAAACTGTCTCGCTATCAGCAAGCAGCTGTTTAAATCATTTACGTCCACTCCATGTGGTGACATTCTTAGTAGCCATTAAAAAGGACAGAGCTGCTCTGTATGTTATGACCTAGAAATGTCTCCAAGATGGGCCGTTAAATGTGGAAAAGATGGAGAGGGTGTGACTCTCTCTGTGTGTGTGTGTGTGTGTGCGTGTGCCTATAGAGCCAGAGATACCTCTGGAACAATACACCAAAGATTGATAATCATGTCTCCTCTGTGATAAGACACTGCAAGGGCGGGGCAAATGTGAGATAAATATCTGCCTTCTAGTGTTGTGTGTCCCAGTGCTCCACTACCACATTCTGTAGGTCTCTGAGGGCTTCTGTGTGCATGCATGATCCGGAGGAACTAACCCCTAAACCAGCCGTGGTGACTTCCCACACCTACGAGGACAGCTGGCTGGAGCTCCGAGAAGGGAACTGAATGGACTCTCACTTTGAATTTCCAGTTACCTGTTCATCAAAATAACAAAATACATTTTTCCATCCCCCTGCATGAGTTTCCTTTCTGCCAAATCTCTGCTTAGTTCTTGTCCTGGGTCATCCTCCCCCACTGGGCACACTCTCTGTCACACTCTGTCAGGGCAGCATGAGCAGAGCATGAGCTTGGGACAGCTGGTTGTCCTGCTCATCTTTGTCTGCACAGTGGGGCTCACAGGGGCCTCGGTGGCATAGGAGGTGGTGAGAATTAAATAAGGAAATGCATACAACTTTCACTTGGTAAGCAACAATTACAGCTTACAGCTTTTCTGAAAACAGTTATAATGCCAGGAGGGACAGAGAGAATTGAACCTTGCAGAGGAACTCAAATGTCAGTACTCTCTCCCTTTTCTCAGTTGCCTCCAAACTTCTCAGGAAGAGAAACAGCAAGCAATATTTTCTAATATTTATTGAGAGCAAGAAGGACATCACTCCTCTGTGTACCTGAGGAGGAGAAAGGGGCGCTATTTCAACTGCCTGTGTAGCCAACAAACATCCCAAGGCCCAGACTTCAGCCTGTGGATGCACTGTCATTCAGTGTAAACGATGCTCAGTAGGACCAGAGCATCTGCCAGGAGGAGGGAGCTGGGAAGATGTGCCAGGTAATTATGGGAAGGGGAGGGCGATGCCCACCCCACCAGGCACAGGAGAAATTAAAGTACAAACCCCGCCTCTCCTCGGCTCGATGAAGGCATGGAGGTTTCAGGACCAGCTTCAAATATAGACCCGTTTCCATAAAAGCATCAGCAGCTGCTTCTATAAATACCTCAGCCAGTTTTCCGGGGTTCTCATGTGACTTTGATGCCAACCTCGGCTGCGGGGATCCGTCACCATGGTGATTGGCCCCGTGACCAGCCACTCTTCATTCATAGCAGGTTACAGCGTCCTGGATTGAGGGTGGAGTGATGAAGGGAGTTGGGGGGAGGACCAAGGAGAGGGGAAAGAGACAGCAGTGAGCAACGAGCAAGGATGAAGTTTCCAGTCCTGGGGGAGACCGCAGTGCTCTAGCCTGACTGCTAGGATGCTCTGACAAAATTATTGATCTCTCCAGGCCACTGTCACAGGACGAATATTTTTATTCAGGTTGCAGTAGATATCTTTGCCTTTGAGTCAGAAAATCAAAGGTTCAGAGCTGGAAACAATCCTCCTTTATGTTGATGGTACAGATGAAGAGCAAGGCCCAGAGAGGTGTATGACTTCTACAAGGTCGCACAGCAAGCTTTTTGTAAAACTGGGGCAATGACCAAGCTGTATGTCATTCCTGATTCCTCTCCCCTCTGGGTCTGCTGTGGCTCCTAGAGATATAGGTGTGACCTCTGATGATTGGGGCTCATCAAATTATGTCATCAAGTAACACAGGTTCCTTGCCTCCTGTGTTACTGAACCTAGCTAGATGGAACGGCGAGTGGGCACAGAACTCAGTCTGTCAGGTCAGTCCTGCCCCCGACTAATAAACGTGGAAGGAATGAGTGATAAACCATGAGGTCCCAATGCAATTAGCAAAGTCAGTTGTCAGGTTTGATTAGCTATGGAGATTCCTGTCTGATCACAATGCCTCAGGCCCGCCATCCAATGGATTCTTCAAAGTCTATCCTGGTCTATGTCCACCTGTGCTTTACTCTGGGGTGACACAAAGAGACAGGGAATGGACACTTTTCATACCCAAAGCACACAGCCACAGTGCTTAGATTTCAGGGGTAAGAAAATTAAAGGGACTTTTTTCTTTGAGCCAGGATTTCATTATATAGCCCAGGTCAGCCTCACATCTTTGATTCTCCTGCCTTAGCCTTCCAAATTTCTTAATTATGGTTATGTGCCACCGTTCCCAGTTGGAGGAGACTCTTGCTAATTTACAGGCTATGCTCCAGGGAGGTTCTCAGATCTGGAAGGAGAGTGGACCACAGAAACCAGAGTGGGCTTCCAGGAAGTGAGGAAGAAGATATAGCCTGAAACAGGTCAGAAGGAGCAAGGAGGAATGTTCTGGAGCCGAAACTAGCTGCTTAAGACAAGGGTCTGGGGAAGACTGTGACCATGGTGGCCAAGATTCAGAAAAGGAATTAGCATGCTGGCCACATGCTAATTCATATGGTTCCCTCACATAGGCTGCAGAAGCAACACTGAGGATCCAGGAGGATATGAATTCAGATAAAACAAAGAAACACTGTGTTAAAATTTTCCTGGAAGGGACTGAGAACAAACACAGATATCATCACGGGGCCGGAAGACCATCAGCAGCAATTGTGGGCTCTGTCGTCACCTTGGTCTTGGGACAGATGCTCAGCAGGCTCTGAAGAGGTATACACACACACACACACACACACACACACACACACACACACACACACTACAGCCTAGCAGCTTCTAGAGAGGCCCCGGTACTGGCTCAGCGGCTCTGCCTCTTTTCATTAGTCAGTTATGTTATGTTCATATAGCTCAGGATAGGAATCAGAGAGTAGAATGTCCCTCTTGTCCCTACCCATCTCTGTCACCAAGCCAGTGAAGGGACCCCCAAGAGCCTGCTGCCCAACCTGGAGGGAATAGAGCACTCATTCCATCTGAGAAAGGCAGACTGCCTCTATGCTCCTCACTGCCACTTGGGTTTACTCAAGCAGAACTGTGGCTCCTGAACCTGTGTCTAACACGATCCTCTGGCTTACAACTGGAGATGTGGGATATCCATGCAAGAGGGCCAGGGCCATGCTGGCATTTTGCTCAGCTTTGGAGGCAGGCCTGAAGCTGAGTCCTGGCTGAGTCACTTATTGAGTGGCCTTTAGAGCTTATTTAGTCTCTGAGCCTCACTTACTTCCCTTGTAAAAAGGGATGTGTCTCCTACCTTGAAGAGATAGGGTGGTCACAGTGGCATACGGATAACGAACTGGTAAGGAAATAGCTTCTTTTTAATCACAGAATGCAGAGGAAGGAAGACTGTGCATCCATCCACACACTTGTAAACACACACACACACACACACACACAGACATCCTTACTACATATGCATGCACCCCAGCCACCATCTTTCTGTCTTACCTGATTGCCTCCAGCCCAGTGTGATGTCCCTCAGACAACTCTGCCTACTCTTATTAGCGACCATAGTGCCTCCCTATGTACACACCACAGCTTCTCTCAATAGCAGTGATGATCAGTGAGCATAATCCTATGAACACCATCCACTGTCCTGAGCATCTACCATAGATGAGATCACAGGAGTCATTGACATGCCCATGGTCGTGCCGATAAAAAGTAGCAGGAATGGATTACGAGCCCACCTTCACTGCATTAGTCACTTTGTATAGTATCTTTGTAGAATAGCTGACCGAAAAAAAACTTAAGGGAGAAGATGTTTGGGCTCACAACTCAGAGCACACAGTCAGTCCATCATGTTCGCACAGACATAGTGACTAAAGTAGATCGGTCTTTGGTGGTGCCAACTTCCAGCATCAGCTCACATGGTGATAAGAGAGCAAAAAGGAGAGCTCAGATGTGAAGTGGGAAGAGCATATCACCCTCAAGGCCTACCTCAGCCAGCTAAAGCTTACACCTGCACGGTCCTACCCCCTCCCAAAACAGCACAAGCTGCTAAGGCCCAAAGTCCAAACACCTGAGCCTTGCAAAGGACAGTTCCCATTCAAACCCAAGGAACTGGCCTATTCCCACAGCTTGTCGCACACTACCCCCTTGCTGCTTGTGCTGCTGTTTCCATCTATAGTGTAAATGGGCGTGACCAAAATATCTTAGACCTTGGAGTCAGCTGGAAAGGGGTATAACGCTTACCTCTGCCTCAATGGATCAACCTCGTGTCAGTCCTTTCCTCTCCCAGTCTCACTGTCCTCATTTAGAGTTGTCGAGGTTTTAGATGAGAAGCTAGTCCAGGTGAAGGAGCTCATGCCTGCGATCCCAGCTGACTCAGGAGCCTGCAGCAGGAGGATTGCTGTGAGTTCACGGTTCAGCATGAGTTGCATAGTGAGATGCAGACTAGCCTGGGCTACCAAGTAAGTCCTTGAATAACGCTTGCTTCAGTTACTTTTCTTGTTACTGTAATAAAATTCTCTGACAAAGCAACGTAAGGGAGAAGGCTCATGGTTTTTGGGCGCCGTCCACCATGGCAGGAAGTCATGACAGCAGCATCTTAACGTAGTTCATTACATTATATTGTTTCCTCAGTCAGGAGGCAGAGAATGATGAATACTTGTACCTAGCTAGATTTCTTCTGTACATGAAATCTAGGACCAAGACCAGGAAATAGTAGCATATACTTTTAGTGTGAGTCTTTCCACCTCAACCAACCTAATCAAAATAATCCCTCACAGCCATAGCCAGAGGCTAACATAATCTAGACAATCTCTCACAGGTGTGTCCAGAAACTTCTTTTTCTAGGTGATTCTAGATAGTGTCAAATTGATGTCAGTTTACTGAACTACTGTAATGCTGGCGATGTGGCTCAGTTAGTCCAGGGTTTGACTTCCGTGTATGAGGCCCTGGGCTCGATCCCCCAGCACTGCACAAACCCAGCCTGGCTGCATGTGCCTGTAATCCCAGCACTCTGGAGGCAGAGACAAAGGCAGAGGATGAGAAGTTCAGTTCATCCTCAGCTCCATAGCTCAACCTGGAATGTATGAGACACTGTCTAAGTAAAAGAAGCAATGACATGCCACACAGTGGTGGGCCTGTCTTGTAATAAGCATTCCCCCTCTATCGTTCTTGATCCTGTGTAGGTGTGTGTAATGGGAACTGTATGGCCCACGCTCCAGCAGCATCTAAAGGCTCCCACGCTTCCCTTCCTCTTACCCTTTACAACCTTCATGGAGTCCATACTGTTAGTAGGTTCGCTCTACGAATTTCAAGGAAATTAGGAAACTTGCTTTCACCAAACAAATAAGAAACAGGCCTTGGAGTTGACCCTAGATGTATCCGATCCCAAGCTCAGTGTTTACATCATGATTCTTGGGGCTTGTCACCCATCCATTTCTTCTATGGAGGAGTCCAAGCAGGATCCCAGATTCCAGCTCATGAAAAAGCCAGAGAGGCTATTCATTACCTTTCTGTAACTATAACTACATACCATAATAATCACCATTGATTTATGATGTTAGAGCCTCCAGGCCGTGAGCAGAGGATCCTATGCTCACTTGAAAGTGAGCTCAGAGAAGGGCTGGTAAGATAGCTTATTGGGTAAAGGCACTGACCAGCAAGTCTGACAGCCTGAGTTTGATCTTTGGGACACACATGGTAGAAGGAGAGAACCCCACAAGTTGACATCCACATGTATACCATAGCATGCATGCACACACACAACCATACTTACGCATGAGCACACATAAATACATATGAATGAATAAATAAAGTAATACAAAACTATTTTTTAAAACAAGAGTGAGAAGGGGAAAACCCAGGGCCCCACAATTCCCTGCTAAGGCAGGACTCCAATGACCTGAAGGTTTCCCACTAAAACCACTTCTTACAGATTCCAACACTCCCAACAGCACCTAACTGGGGGCCAGACTTTACCATCTGTGCCTTTTGGGGGAACATTTGTGGTCCAGCCTCTAACAAAGGAAATCAAAAGACTTGACCAAGGCACAGGCCAGCTGGTAACCATCACTCCTAGATCTCATGACTCCTGAATTCAGAGATGCACTTTCTCCCTTGCTCTCTGCTGTGTGTGGTTGAGATCCTTGGGGTAGAGATGCTGGGACTGTGGGATCTTGGCCAGAAATCCTCCAACCATGGAGGAATTTGCTTTGAAGACAAAGGATGACTCCTGGCAAGGAGAGTCGTTCCTATTTCTGCTACAGACAAATGGGCGGTTGCCACGGATTCCATGATAAATCTTTCTGCTAAAGATGATGCATCACTTGGGGCTGGCTACAGGCATGGAATCTTTGGACATTATACAAGTCAATTACTGAGACCAAGGCTTCAGCACCGAACAGAGATTTTTCACCGAGTATGTCTGGAATAGAGCCAGGCACTCCCTGGGATCTAGCTAGAATGCAGTGTCTGCTTTCTAGCTAGACACTAGCATCTAGTTGATGCTAGGGGTGATGAGGAGAGGTGACTAGCCTCCTCTCCCATTGTGATAGCTCCACTATGTGGTTTCCCCTGATGTCACCAAAAGGTGCCGAACCAATGTGAATATTTAGCACATTCTAGAATCTCCAATCTAGGATGGGGAGATGGTTCAGCAGGTGAAGACATTTGCTATCAAGCCTGCCAACCTGAGTTCCATTTTCAGGCCCTGCATGTTGGAAGGAGAGACCTAATTTGCACAGGTTGTTCCCTACATGGCACGCACACTTGAATACCTCTGCCACCCACACACAGAAAGTAAATGAAATAAAAACTTTTAGGATCCCTTGCTTAATGCATCCTTGCTCTCAGCTACCTAGAATTAAGAAAATACGTTTCCATGCCAAACTAAACCCCAAGCACAATCTGAAAGCAGGGCCTTGCTCCCTCGGCCCCAGGAAGAGCATTTTTGCTGAGCTCACACTCCAAACTTCCCAGGTTATCTCTCTTGCCCCTCTAAAACCTCCTGAGTATTATCATCTTCCAAGCGAGGCTGTTGCCCAAGAATGGCTCTAGGCCAGCTGTCCCCTAACCCTTAACTGAAAAGCACCTGATGTCGCCCTTCTGGGGCCACAGGTTTGATCTTACATGTTTATTGCTCTTCTGGCCCAAGTACAGCTTTACTTGTTTTAAAATCAAAACTTACCACTTTGGCTGAACTCTGAAGGCTTCTCCTGGTTGCAGTTTGGGGTGGATTCTTAAACTCTCTGTACCCCAACCTTCTCATATGAAAATGTGACAATGGTCTACCTGACTTCAAAATGCTAAGATTCATCCTCTGGGGCTTCAAAGAGGCAGGGGTGTCCCTGAGCATAAGATGAGGGTACCAGAGCTGGTTAGAAATAGGAAGGTGACATATTAAACCTTGAGGGCTAGGGCTTGAATCACTGAGATCTTGAACGTTGTGTTAAAATGCTTAGATTTTTATTTTAAAGGTAGTGAGAAAGCATGGCAGCGGAACTGCCAGATTTAGCAGTGAGATTGCCAGGCGTCCAGTTAAACCAGAATTGGAATTGCACATTTTATGTGGCAAGCCTGTGTGGAAGTGACAGAGAACATCCTCTTGGTTCTGAGAGGAGAATGTTGCGGGTGACAAATAAAGAGGAGCAGAGAGACTGAGTAAGGGCCATTATTACACACCAGGTAATTATTATTATAGATAGTATTTGTTGAACATTTTTTAACCAAGCACTGTTTCTTAGAACCTTACATGTAGGATCCACGTAATTTTCATAATAAGCCAATGAAATATGTGTCTACTGTCATCTCTACTTTATAGGTGAGGAGTCTGAGTACAGAGAGGTTAAGGAACTTATTCCAGGCTACACAGTTAGCTGGCGGCAAAGCAGATATTACAGGCAAAAGCCTGAGTGTTCAATTCACACTGTCATGCAAACCCAAGCCATAGGGTGAAAACTGAGTGATGGAAACTAGGTTGCAGCTCTAACCCATTGAAAGGTGTGAGGATGGGACTCGGGGAACCCACAGTATAGTGGGACATTCACATGTTACATCATTTGATACTCTACAAAGGAGGAGGTTGGAACCAGAACCTGAGAAAAGAACCTATTCCTCTTGAGAACCAGCCAACAGTCAGGCTTTACACCTGCTGTTCTGGTCCATCCCTCCACCACTGCCCTTCATGTTATGAGTAACTGGGAGGACAGTTTAAGACAGAGAATGAACTGCAGGTGTGAAGAGCATCAGACAGAGGCCAGGAAGATACCTGCAACCCTGGCCAACGGGCACACAAGTGATCCCCTAAGGTTTAGGAAATACCATCAGCAGCAATGGTGACTGACTGAGCTGAGTTCTGGAATAGAAGAGCTGAAAGGCCACATTAACCAGACTGGAATAATGTCCAGAAGTACCTGGACCCCTCATGGGACCAGAGGAAAGCCATATTTATATTAGCAAGCTCTAAACTAATGAGACCAAAACAATAACTCAACTGAAGCCCGTAGAGAACAATGATGATCCTGAAGTCACAGGGAAAAGGGGATCAGGGTAGAAACGGGGACTGGGTCTTCTGACTGTATCTGCACAGTCTGGCACTGTTGGAGTTCTGATCTAGACTCCAAGTGAGGATGAAAGCAAGTCATGATGGTGCATGCATGCCTGTAATCATGTAGGAGTTAAGGCAGGAGGACCACAAGTTTAAGGCCAATCTGGAGTACATAGGCAATATAAGGCTAGCCTGCCTTGAGAGAGTCAGACCCTATCTCGAAAAGTATCAAATGGAAGCAGATCAGGATGGAGACACTCCAAAGTGCAGGCATAGTCAGTGTTTGGAGTCCCTACTTTGGGCAGTCAGCTTTTGATCCTTCAAGTGGGAAATAGAAGCTAGGGTAGAACTGGGCTGAGACTTGAGTGCTGAGAGACTTTTCTCTTCTCTTCTCTTCTCTTCTCTTCTCTTCTCTTCTCTTCTCTTCTCTTCTCTTCTCTTCTCTTCTCTTCCCTTCTTCCCTTCCCTTCCATTCCATTCCCTTCCCTTCCCTTCTCTCTCTCTCTCTCTCTCTCTCTC
>NW_021620966.1:1361835-1365305 GCF_004785775.1 Grammomys surdaster
TCTTCCTCTCCTTCTCCCTCTTTCTCTCCCCCTTTCTCTCTTTCTCTCTCTCTCTTGCTCTCTCCTCCTCTCCCTCTCCTTCTCCACCCCCTCTCTCCTCTCTCCTCCCTCTCCTTCTCCCTTTCCATCACCCTCTCTCCTCCCTCTCCTTCTCCCTCTCCATCCCCCCTCTCTCCTCCTTCTCCTTTTCCCCCATCTCCCTCTTTCTCCCTCTCCCCCTTTCTCTCTTCCTCTCCCTCCTGCCTCTCTCCCCCTTTCCTTCCCCCCCCCTTTGGTTTTGCTCTGAGAAGACACAGTTGCTACTGTGAGGTAAACGGGAAGCTGACCCTGTTATTCCTTCCTTTGTCCTTTGCTACCTACTGGTCTTCACAAGCTCTTCTATCTCCCTCCTCCATATTCTACCAGCTTCCTTCTTAGACCTTAAGACAGAGTCTATTCCCTGCAGCATCTGCAGAGAATCAGGCAGGAGACAAACGTGCCACCTCACAGCGCAGCCAGCCTGGCTCCCTGCCTGCCTGGCTGCCTGGCTGCCTGCCTTCCTCTTGCCTTCCAATCTGTAGCCTGCCTCACCCCCTCCCACTGTCTAGTTCACAAAATATCCCGGCTCATCAGGACTCTTCTCCTCTGGTCCACCTCCCAGGGAGCTGTCGAGCTAGCAGTGGAGAGGGCATGAAAGGCTCAAGGGGATAGGAGGAGGCTCCAGCCCTGCCAGCCTGGAAATGTACAAAGCCCATCCCTCGGGACCAAGCCTGAGCCTGACGTCAAACCGAGGCTGAAAATACAGTCTGGAAAGTCACGAGGTGCCCATGAAAAATGAGCTGCCCTCCCCAGCCAGAAACGTGGGACCGCGGAAGGGATGTAAATCCCAGCTTTTTAGAGTGTCTGAAGAGAAGGAAGAGCATCCTAGCTGCTAAAATCTGTGCTGAGAAATTCCAAGCTCCCTGGTCTCACTCCAGGCGTTGCCCTGGACAGGACACCTGCAGTCCCTCAGCTCCTACATGCAAACACTCCTAATAGCAACCATAGCTGAGGACAGAAGGGTGGTGCCTGAGTGGGACAGGTAAAGAGGGGATCCAGCCCCCCCAACCTAGCCCCCCTCCCCCCACCAGGGCCTATCTAGCACTTCCCCGGCTAAGCTATAGTGTGATGGGAACTCAGTTTCCCAAACCTTACTCAGAGGTCTCATAGAATCCAGATATGACACCTTTGCTCCTCAGGGAATCTCCTTTCAAACCTCATTCTCTCCAGCTGCTTCCTTCTGCAACTTCTCCTTTGTCATTCCTTTATTTCAGGAAACACAGGGCCAAAGGTCTCTGAATAACCCAGCCCACTTCTTCACACATGTGTAAGAATGTGCACACACATATGTAATACATACATGTGCACACATGGACGCTTACTCCCTAATGCCTATGTACTCTGTTTGCTTCTCTCCTCAGTAAGCTCAGTGAGCTCAGTAAAGGTGGGAAATTTATGTTGGTGTTCTTCTAATTGAATCACACTCTCCCTACATAATATCCTGTAACTTAGCTTCTGAAATGTAGCAAACCATCATGGAGCATTGTCCTGGCTAGTTTTATGTCAACTTGACACAGGGTAGAGTTATATGCAAGGAGGGAACCTCAACTGAGCAAATGCCTGCATAAGATCCAGATGTAAGGCATTTTCTTAATTAGTGACTGATGGGGAAGGGCCCCGTCCATTGTGGGTGATGCCACCCCTGGGCTGGTAGCCCTAGGTTCTATAAGAAAGCAGGCTGAGCAAGCTGTGGGGAGCGGGCCAGTAAGAAGCATCTCCCCACTTCATGGCCTCTGCATCAGCTCCTGCCTCCAGGTCCCTGTCCTGTTTGAGTTCCTTTCCTCACTCTCCCCAGTGATGGAGAATGACCCGGAAGTGTAAGCTGAGATAAACTCTCTCCTCCCCAAGCTCTTTTTGGTCGTGGTGTTTCATTGCAGCAATAAAAACCCTAAGACATCTTATGTTAGATGAAAAAGAGAATGAGAGGGAAGGGTTTTTAAAACATTGATTGATAATGAAATACAGGTGTTTCTACAGATGGCCAGATAGCCACAGTAGGTGTTTTAATCACCTTCTTCCAAGACAGGTATGTGTTTCCGCTGCCCTCAACAGTTCTAATGAGCTTGTCTCAGGTGGGGTCGCATACAGGACACATGGTGGGTGGCACCTCAAACAATTTTATTGAGCCAGTGTGGAAGAAGGTGGTGTGCACATAGGCTAGGAAGTAGGGAGGAGACAGAGCCAGTCTGATTTGTGTAAAGGGCTTCTTAAAAGTTTTACACCCAAATAATTTTAAGTTACCAGCTAGGCTTCAGAATACTGTTTTGCGTTTTTGTTTGTTTGTTTGTTTGTTTGTTTTTAATTTCCCAGGGTTTGTGGCACAAAGCCTAGTGCTGTGGCTGACATGAAGCATTCGTTCACCTGCCTTGGTTCCTCCACATCTCTGGAGGTTCCTTCCAGGGCCGAATGAAGTGTAAGAGGGCTCAGTCACTGCCTGTAGCATGCAGGTGGAAAGTGTTCCCCTAAGCCTAAACTCCTCCTCCCTTTCTACCTCCCAATGAATAGCACTTGCTAGTGCTGTCCTGCGCCTCTAACAAGGCCCAGGAGACCCTGAGGGACTGACACCAGGGCCCTGTTGCTGCTCTGAGAGATCCCTCTCTTCCTGTAAAAAGGAACACCTTCCTTTGTAGAGGTTTCCCCTCAAGGCCGTGAGCCTGTGCATTGCTCATAGTAACCAGATTCCCCTGGAAACACTGTGTGCAGACTGCAGTTTACCTGTATCCCAGTGTGTCTCTGCCCCAGCCTCATGGACCCCAGAGAGGCTTTCCTGAGGAACTGCTACAGAAGGGCAGTGATGGGCCCTTTCAGCTCCTACTTGATTCCTAGCCTCAGGGACCGGCCCAGGAGAGACACTTGACACACAGAATCTCAACCAATATGTGATGGTATTCTTGGTTGTCAACTTGACTATATATCTGGAATGAACTACAATCAGAAATGGAGGGCACACCTGTGACAGATTTTCTGCTTGGTTTGAAGTGGATGAATCCACTTCTAGTCCAGACCTTTGAGGTAGGAAAATATACACCTTTGATCCAGATCTTGAAATGGGAAGATATATGCCTCTCATTCAAATCCTGAAGCAGGAAGGCATACCTTTAATCTGGACCATACCTTCTGCTGGAAATTTATATAAAGACATAGAAGAAAGATGCTGTGGCTCCGTGCCTGCTTGCTCTTATCGGGCTAGCACATCCATTTCTCTACTGGTCTTGAAACCTTCTTCTTCAGGATTTTAGCATATACTGAAGATCAGCTGAGCAACTACTAGATTGATTATTGGATTTTCCCTTCACAGCTAGCCATTGTAGGATTAGCTGGACTGTAGCCTGTAAGTCATTCCAATAAATCCATATATATATATATATATATATATATATATATATATATAT
>NW_021620966.1:1365405-1388578 GCF_004785775.1 Grammomys surdaster
GGGGGGGGGGTGAAGATCCTTGGGGTCAATGGGTCTCAATTCCACCACCTATCACCTAAATACTAAGAGCTCCTAGAGTAGCGTCTTGGCTTACAAAGTCCCAATTCTTCATCTGAAAAGTGGGGCTAAGCATTGCATCTCAACCACTCTTTAAAATGGCCCTCTGTTTCCAACACTAAGAAGGAGGAAGCTGAACCAGATGCCACCTGTGTGCAGACAGAGGTATCTGTTTATCCCTGCAGGAGATTTACAGGGCTCCTCAACCAAACACAGCCGGGGGCATGCCATCAGTATAGCCCAGCACTGCTCCCAGGAGGAGCAACAACTGTAGAGGTCCATGGAGCTAGAGAAGGGCATAAGCTGTGTGGGACCTGGCTGGGCAGCAGGAGACGGAAAGTCATGGGCTGGAACCTTGCAGGTTCCTGGTCCTCTTGAGAGAAACTGAAGCCTTTTCTTAAGGAATGTCAACTGATTAGGTCGGGCCCACTCAAGATAACTTAACTCATTTAAAATTAACCAACAAGAAGCCATGATTTGATACGCAAAATTGCCTTCAGAAGCACTAGTGTTTGATAGTTGTGGGAAAGGGAGTGTTTCTCCTGGGGTTTTATCCAAAGCACTCCAGCAATAGACTTCAAAGGTACTTGCATCTCAATGTTTACTGAAGCACTTTTCACAACAGCTAAACTAGAGAACCAAGCTAGGCATCAACCAACAGAGGAATGGACAAAGAAATGTGGCATGGGGGGGGCACAAAAGACTGTTTTTGCAGCTAGGATCCACAGGTGACCCTGTGTCACCAAGGAAGTCCCTACAGAAGTGTCATCAAATGGAAGAAGGCAGCACTGGCTGAGGGGATGAGGTTTCCTAGGCTGTCTCTGGAAGTTTATAGTGTCGCCAGAGTATGACCATCATGGTTCTCCAGAACCGCCTGAGGTTTTTCCAGGGTGTTTGTCTCCAAGCCATTTATCTCCTGGCCCTTCCAAGGGTTTTAGAAACAACACACTTTAATAAATTCCTCTCTGTGTATGTCAACCAGAATGGCATCTGTCACCCCCAACTTAGAAGAGTAATTTAGATCAGAAGAGATTCCAAGCAAGAAACCCCCAAGGAAATGAGGATCTGGGACTCATTCTCTGTATTTTGAGCTATAGGGAAATGGCCAGCATCAGAGGAGGTGGGTGGCAAATCTTGATGAAAGTTCCTGAGGCATCTGTGTCCACCACATAGTTGTCACCGGAAGAAGGTTGTGCACACGAAGAGCAGCTGTTCAAAGTCAACCTTTTTTTTTTTTTAAAGGAACTTATGAAGTGAGCAACCCTCAGGCCCCAGTTTCCAATAATGACATCACCATTCAGCAAGGCCCATAGCCAACCCGTCCTCCTCCCTCTTCAGTGACTATTCCAAAGAAAAGGAATGCATCACTTCATCCAACACATCACCACCTTGCTATGTATTGCTAAAGGATGGCACTCTGTGTGTGTGTGTGTCTGTGTGTGTCTGTGTGTGTGTGTGTCTGTGTGTCTGTGTGTGTGTGTGTCTGTGTCTGTGTGTGTGTCTATGTGTGTCTGTGTGTGTCTCTGTGTGTGTGTGTGTGTCTGTGTGTCTGTGTGTGTGTGTGCCTGCATGTATGTATGCATGTGCCATGGTATGTATACACGTGGAGGTAAGGGGACAACTGAGAATCTGTTCTGTCCTTCAACCATGTGGGGTCCTCAATATCAGAACCAAGTTGTGAGACTTGACAACAAGCACCTTTACCAACTGAGCCATCTTGCTAGTCCTCTACCTTATTTGAGACCAGATCTCTCACTGAGCATGGAGCTCACCATTTTGGCCAGATTGGTTAGCCATTTGGACCTTAGGATTGTCCTAACTCTGTCTTCCAGAGCTGGAATTACAGGCACATGATGTCATGGCTGGCTTTTTTACATGGGTTCTGGGGATTTGAACTCATGTCCTCATGCTTGCATGGCATCACTTTACCTCCTGAGCCATCTCTCCACCCTAAGGATGACTTTTTAAAGCATAATTGCAACAGCATCATCTCATATTTTAAAAATCAACATTGATTCTCTGATACCATCAAATGTTCAGTCACTGTTTAAATTGCTTCAACTGTCTTGCTTTTTTGTAAAAACTGTTCAAATACATCTTCAAGACTCCTTTTCAGCTAAGATTTCTTTACAAACTGGCTTCTCCAAAGCAAACACACTCAGATGGCTTATAGATTGAAATGAACCAAATGACAGGTGTCTCTACAGAGTAATGTTAGGTGCTTTGGAGTTCCTGGGTGATGAGGGTTTTGTGGGCTCATTCTAGAAATAAAGGGGCCATGCAGCAAGCAGGGGGTGGGGCAGTAATATGACTCAGTATTTCTCTCAGCGTCAGTGATCCAATTAAATGTCCAAGCCTGGATCCCTGACTCTACCACTGATCCTATAACCCAATACTCCCTGCAGTATGTTCATTTGTGCTTAACCTGGCCAGGGTGGATTCTGTTGCGTGTAATAGAGACCCCACGGGGGTGGAGGGAGAGAACAAGAATTTTTAACTCTGCCTTGTATTTTAGAACTTACAAACACATTGACATACCACATCTTGATGGGTTCCATTTGCTACACACAAGA
Organism: Grammomys surdaster; assembly: GCF_004785775.1. Taxonomy (NCBI): domain Eukaryota; kingdom Metazoa; phylum Chordata; class Mammalia; order Rodentia; family Muridae; genus Grammomys; species Grammomys surdaster. The sequence goes on from NW_021620966.1 coordinate 1,368,036, forward strand.
GTATTGTTGACTTTATCAAAGATGACTCCATGGGAGCATGTGACCAAAGTCTCACAAACAGAGGGCATCTCAACACAGAATCATAAGCCTGGTCCTGGATTCCAAGTGAACTCAGAGAATTCTAAAGACTAGACTTCTTCTCTCCCTACATCAGCCTTCCTGGCCCTGTGGGCTTCCATGTTCAAGCACAAACAGAAGGCATGGGGCCAAGATGCCTCCAGGAACTCAGGCAGTATAGAGAGAAGCTCAATCTGGAAAGACTCCCCACTCAACTTAAGATGTGTCTGCCACCTCAAAGTCGCCTGCCAAATGAAATCAGTCACAGGCCTGCTGACACCAAGTCCTGGTGCCTGATGAGCCAGAAGGCAGCTGCCCAGCTAGGTCCCTAGCCAAGGAGTCCCTGTTCTTGTGTGTAAGTGTAAAATGGAATGAACCTAGAGTTGGTAAAAAGAAACGAAGTGGAAGGGACTCAGAAGAACCCAGGAGGAATGAGGCTCTTCCTAATGTGTCACAGCTCAATTTTAAGCAGCAGCGGTGACTTGAGATGGTCAGGATGAGAGGAAAGGCCCACAGGGGAACTCTGTGAGCCAGCACCTTGACCTCTGAGAGGGGCAAAGGCTTTGATCCCAGGGTTTGAGACTCTCATAAGTAATACTCCAGGCCCAGGTACCCTGGGGACTCATCCAAAGGCGGCTGGCTGAAAAGGTAGACCTGCCCAACCCCATGGCAGACCTGCCTCTGCCGCAGTGGGCTGTGACAGGTTTACAGCCAGACTGCCTACAGTAGTTACCTCAGATTTATCACCCTTCTTCAAGGGCAGTGGGAGCCGCCAAAGGCAGCCTGGGAGCCCATAAATCACCCTGATGGGAAATGCTGTCAGAAGGAGTGGAGGGGCAGATAGGAGCCATCTTGGGGACTGGAGCTTCCTGCTGACCTTTCTAGACTGGGATTTACAACCCTAAAGCCTATTGGAGCCCAGCAGCTCCCCTAGGGAGGAGCCTCGAACAGAGTCAAGAGAATGAGGGTACCCAGGAACCCAGCCTGGAAAGTGCTGGCTGCCTTGGAGAACAGCTTGTTTTGCCTCCCTCTGTGAGGTGTACTGATCATGTCTGGGACTCTCACCTCTCTGCCTGCTTGTTCATCTTGCAACAAGGCTGTTTGTGCAGATCTTGCATGTGCAAGTGTCTGTGCCTTTTGTGTGTCATATCTGGGGAGGGGGATGTATTAACAAACGGAGGTATGTATAAAAGAAACCATTTCTCACTACATCCTGGTACCAGGCTGGGCCTACATACCCATGGCATATAATTGCACGTGTAGATGGGCTAAAGGATCAGAGACACATTCAAACGTTAGCTGGGGGTGTTCCTGTTTGTTTTGTTTTATATGTTTTGTCCTTGCTGTTGTTTTGAGACAAGGTCTCTCTAGAAGCTGAGACTGGTGTAGTACTTGCTGTGTAGCTCAGTCTAGCTTCATACTCACAGCAATCCTCCTGTCACAACCCCCCAAGTGCTGGGGTGACAGGCATACACTACTATGCCTGGCTGCTGATGTTTAACAAAAGGTAACCACTGTAGACTCAAAGGATGGGGGGCAAGAGAATGTAGGTAGAGGTGAGTGGAAAGAGATGTAAGAAACAAAAAGCACGAAGGAAGTAGCCAGATGTCTATACAGTGCAAATTAGCCCCAAGTGGGGTCAGAGGGAATAGGAGGATATTCGTGTGGTAGAGAAGAAGTCCAAGAAGGAAAGCAGGAAGGACAGAAGAAAGAAAGGTGACCCAAGAAAGGAAGGGAGCCAGAGGAGGTGGTGACAAGCAGGGAGGACCATCTGCTCCAGAGGGTATCAGGACCTGGATTTGGCAACTGTTTCCACCTTAGCCACCTCAGGGAGTGACAGCTGGCTTAGCAGCAGGATCCAGGACAGCCTGCCCTCTGGCCACTCCCCTGCCATGGACTGGCAGACACCCAACCCCAGCCCAGAGCACAAGAATAATTAGCCAAGCCAGGCATCCAGAAGCAAACTTGTCACCTCTGAGAGTGTGCACAGAGCAGGGGCTCCATGCACAGCCACGTGTGAGCTGATGGATGTGTGTAGGCACCAGGCAAAGTCTAGCCGGGACCATTCTAGAAGTGTAACACCCTTCCTATGCCTGGGGCTCCCCATGAATACTGCTGTCTTGACTGTACCCTGCACCACTTGCAGAGAGAAAAACTGGTCTAGCTACCTCTTTCTATAGCCCTAGCAGTTCCTTCATGTGGCTCTTCAAAGCCTTTGTGTCCTCAACAGTGTGTAATATATGGATCTCCTGATAAGGCTGGCCAGGTTGGGCTCAACTGAGTCAACTCAGTTCCAGCAGTGTGAACCCAAAAAGGCCACATCTGGCTCTCTGAAAATGAAAGAGGCCTGCAGCTACCTTCTTCAAACCAGACTACACTGTGGACCCCACTCTATGGTCTGAGGTGCTGTAGGAGACAAGGGAATCTGTGTTCATAGTGTGCACTTTGGATATGGCTGTCTCTATGGGTCATGGATGTTGTGAAGAGTCCAGAAAGGTCAAATGTAGGATTTGCTCAGCCAAGTGACATAGGGACCCCAGGTGTCAGGAAACCCCCCCTCCTCATGACTATAATCCTTCAATTCTCATTCTTTACTAGCTCGAATGTATCCACCATCACAAAGCTTCCTTAAGACATAGCTAGGATTGAGCACTCTTCCTCTGTGTTCTCCCATGATGGACAGAATACTGAAATGGGTTTGTTGTCAGTAACTTTTTATGTATGCAGCAATGCACAGTGACACAATTACATCTTCTGTGGGGAGGTGTAGGGACCCCTATGATCCTCACCTCCTGGCGTTCATGACTTTGGGTAAGGGCCCCCATCTTTGACTGAAGACAATGCCTCTGAATTGCTTCTGATAGAATCTGGAAAGGGGATAGGATGCCTCATTACATCAGGGAGTTTGGTCTATTTCCCTCTAGAAATTCTCCTTGCAGACCTGAAAAGGGAAGCAGCATGTTGAGAAATTTATGTGATAAGGACAGAAGGCAGGTTTAAGGAACTGTGGATAGCCTCCATCAACATCCTATAAAACCAAAGCCCCTGGGTTCTATGACAGCAAGACTTCTGCCTACAGTCTATGTGAGTTTGGAAGTAGATGCTTCCTCCACCAGGCTCCCAAAGGAGAATACAGTCCATAGATGGCCTTTCATGGTAGTCTGAAACCCAAAGTAGCATGTAAGGCATGCCACTAAACAATAAGATCACATATAATATCCGTATACCTATGTACTTGATATATGTAGCTTTAAATTTTATTATGTGTGTGCACATGTGTGTACCATGGTGCACGTGTAGAGATAAGAGGACAACTTATGGAAGTTGACACTGTCTTTCCACTATGTGGATCCTAGGAATTAAAGATGGGTTGTCAAGCTTGGTGGCAAGTGCCTTTTTATACACCAAGCCATTTTATGAAATCATAACTTTATAAGAGAAAAACCTTTCCTTGGTTGAATTTCCCTCCTCACTATAACGTCCTCCTAGGCATATGCTCTTAAACATGTTCCATGTGATTTTTAAACACCATTTCTTTTATATAAATGTATTTATAACTTCCCTGCTACCTAGTAACAATCTGTCCTTAGCATCTCTGCATTATCTATCTTGGCTTGTTCTCAATGTGTCATAGTAACCCATGAGAACACCAGCTTCTGCCAGCCTGGGAAATCAGCAACTCATGTCTGTGACTTTGGGTCAACATAGGACTTGAACCAAGAAAGCATCTTAGAGTTCAAGCCCAGGCCCTTCTCCTTCTATTTTTGCAAGTGAAAGAATCTCTGGTCCAGAAATACAAAGAGACTTGCTCAAAGCAAATAGTAAAGCAGACATGAGCCTAGTGTCTGTGCCTGCCTAGGGCTTTCTGTTTCAGCCAATAGCTATCAAGTTGTACTTATCTGGGGTTGGTCTGAGCATTGTGCTTCACACTGAGATTCTGTTCATTACAAGCAAGTTACATCCGAGGGTACAGGTTCCATAGCCAGTAGGTAGACACTATGGGTGTCTCCACACTACAGTAAGGGTTGAGTATGTCATTATGTCATTATGGATTTGTTTGCTATTACTCTGTGCTTTTGCTAAATTAGTCCTGAGGTAAAGACCTTAAATGAGCCTTTCTGGGTATCCATGTGCAGTTTTTCTCCCTCTAACAAGTCTGCCCCCAAAGTGTGAAGACTTCAACAGCTTTAGAACTACATCCAGAAGGGCTTACATTTATTATGGCTTTTCCCACAATGATAGTTTTCATTTAGCAAAAGCAAAATTATGCTCAGGCTAAGTCCCAGATGTGGAAAGAGAAGCTGGTCTTCCCCCATAGTCTCACCCGTCATGGAACCTCTCCCGGCACAGCTGGGAGATGTCCCCCGGCCTGCCTGTCCCATCTGGTGCACATCTCCATCCCAGCATTGCCATGCCTTCCCTCAGGCAGCCCAACTGGACAGGGGTGTTTTTCTGGGGAAGCTCGGCCATGCCCTCCACTTCCTCCCACCCATGCCCCTCTTCCCCAGCTGGGAACTTTAAACAACTGAAGTCTCACTTAATCCTGAGCAAATAGGCTGGGGGAGGGGAGCAAATGAAGGGTGGAAGCAGAAAGCTCTGGGGCTTACATCTAAAATCAGACATCCAGGCATCTCTTGAGCTCTGACACAGTGTAAGGTTCTTTCACATCTGCAGGACTTTTCACCCAGGCAGACCCTGGCTGTTCAGAACTAGGGGTAAATTTCCAGGCGTATTCATAAGCCCATAGTCTCAACATTCAGGAGACTGAGGCAGGAAGATTAAGAGTCCAAGGAGAGTCTGGTATACATAGTGAGATCCTGTCTCTAAATAAATAACCCAGAAGCAGGAGGAAAGCAATGTGGCTTACCCGCCATATCTAAATCATGAGTCAAAGGGGGATATCAGGGATTTCCCCTAAGTTGGCGATTCTCAACTTGTGGGTCCCAAACCCTCCGGGAATTAAATGACTCTTTCACAGGGGTCTTATATCAGATATTCTGCATATCAGATATCTATACTATGATTCCTAACAGCAAAATTACAGTTAGGAAGTAACAATGAAATACTGTTAAGATTAGGGTGTCACCACAACAAGGAACTGTATTAAAGGGTCACAACATTAGGAAGGTTGAGAACCACTGACTTAAGCCCTTAGTGCACCATACAGCAAGAGACAGCAGGGGGCGCTCTGCTCTTGTGCGGGAGCCAACATTTCTCAAGCTGTCAGCATATAGCATCTTAGGAGAAGGCTGATAGTGAATGGACAACTTTCTCTTCAATGCAATAATATTAAGGCGGGGGGGGCTTTTAACAGGTGACTGAGTTATACAGGCTCTTCCTGAGGCTGGCTGGCCAACCAGCCCAACTTAGTTGGCTTTTGTTCAGGCAAGTGACAAACTGCCCCGTAAAACAATGTGGACCTCTGGTCTTGACAAGCTTGTACATACATGTGCATACATATGACCTCACTCGTATGCACTCATGTGTGCACATGCACACACACACACACACACACACCCATACACTCCTTGCCAGATAATGGCTTGACCTGGAACTTTCAATTTTCCAGAACTGTGGACATTTTTCTGTGGTCCATTACTGATTTTTATTTTGGTGACAAAATACAATGCTGGAAGGAAGGGGGTTCCGACATGATTTAAGAAGGGATACAGTCCAGGTAAGTGACACACAGTGGCAGAAGCATGAGACAGCTCATCACATTAGGCAGGAAGTATGGACAGACTACAAACACTGAAGGTCTGTCTTTAGGGACCTATTCCCTCCGGCAAGGCTCTGCTTTCTAAAGGTCTCAAAGTGACATCACCAGTTGGGGACTAAATGTTCAAACACATAAGCCTATGGGAGACATTATTCAAAAGACAACCACCCAAGCCTAAGGTATCTTAATATAGCTGGTACAAGACTATGACAGAGGCCCTAGAATGTGTGCTGATGAGGTAAATAAGTGGTACAGCAGCAGACAGGCAAGAGGCCTTTCCTATTTCAATCAGAAATAGTTTTCCAGGGACCAGTGGTGTTTGGGACTTCAGGTAGGTGAGCCAGGAGGAAACTAGGATGGGGAGTCCAGTTTCTCAATGGACATGCACACAAAGCTGGCTGTCACAAGATGTGGCCCACTTGAGCAATGCTATTACCTCTAGAAACATCTGTCCTTTCCTAGTAGAGGAGGGGGTGATATGAGGAGTTAAAGAGCTATCTGCACACAGCCGAAGTTTAGAAAGAGCTTGTTCCCTATTCCTATCATCCCCCAAGTGGTGATGAAGAGTAGGGAGCAGAAAGTCTTTCCAGTAATCGATAGTACTAGTGAAGGGTTGTCACAGTTTGAATATGCTTGGCCCAGGGAGTGGCACTATTTGGAGGTGTAGCCTTCTTGGAGTAGATGTGTCACTGTGTGTGCTTGCTTTAAGACCCTTATCCCAGTTGCCTGGAAGTCAGTCTTCCACTAGCAGCCTTTGGATGATGTTGTAGAACTCTCAACTCTGCCTGCACCATCCCTGCCTGGATGCTGCCATGCTCCCTGCCTTGATGATAATGGATTGAACCTCTGAACCTGTAAGCCAGCCCCAATTAAATGTTGTCCTTATCAGAGTTGCCTTGGTCATGGTGTTTGTTCACAGCAATAAAACCCTAACTAAGACAATGGTCCTTGTGGCAGGTAGTACAAGAGCTGGGGTTGTTCACATACAGCAGAAATCACATGGAAGACTATCTACTGAGGACCTGGTCCACATTAATGATGCACCCTGTGTGTCCTCAATATATCTGCATCTGCTTTTTTCTGAGTACAAATTTTATCCCCTCTCAGGGAATGAAACCCATAGCTCTGTAACAAAAGATACTGCGCTGAGTGATACCATCCCTGGGTTAACAAAATTTTTGCCAGGCTTTACATGCATGTTAGTACATACTCTCTAGTGCTCAGCTTTTGAGGGGAAAAGGGGCTGGAGGGGGCCTTGGGAGAGATGGATCAGTAGTAAGAGACACAGAGCAAATGGAAGGATAAACCAACTTTTGTTCTTCCCAGTTTGGGACTGGACACATCCTCCCCTGAACTCCATGGAAGCAGAAGAGTGGCTGGCTGCTCTCTGCCATGAGCACCAGCCAGAGAAAACAAAGGCTTTGCCTGCCCTTCATGCCAGCTTCTCTCAGCAAAGAGAATAAAATGCCCCACTTACTTTTATCGCTCAGAGGTTTCCTGGGAAATGGACTATTAGTTCCCCTAATATAAAGATAATAGGCTTGTCCCCATTGGCAAGTGGCACAAGCCCAGCACAAATGAATTCACAGAACCATCGTAAGACCTCCCAGCAGATGGCAAATAGCCTAGGAATGAGAGTGGGATCAGGATAGGAACTTTGGCAAAGTGTGGACCCCACCCCATCCCCACCTGTGGGCAGTGAGTCTGGGAAAAGTCATTCAGACCCATGGAGTCCTATTTCTCTTCTCCCTTATCAGATAGGGTACAGGTGGATGCCATCAGCAAGGTGAAGTTGTCTCTAGTGAGGAGATGACGGAACAATGCCACCAAACAGGCTTTCACAGCAGAGGGTTCCCAGGCCCTTCCTGCCATCACTGTGGCGCTCATTGCCAGAAAATACACCTACCACACCAACTGCACCTCTTACTGCGTCGATGTCTTTGGGGTAAGTGGATATTATGATAAAGATCAAAAGCTCAGCATCCTACCACAGAAGGATGCCAACCAAGATGTTGGTTGGCCTAGGCTGAAGGTCAAGGGTCCTATAGGCCAAGGACAGAGTACTTCCCAGAGAAATCGGACCTCTGCTCGTTCTTTTCCAAGAACCTATCCCCCTCTCCTCCACCCTCTCCAGTCTCCATCTCTGGCCCCTAGGACTGAAATTCTACAGGAACAGTACTTTGGGGACTTCAGCCCCCAAAGGGGGGGACCATGAAAGGGCAGGAGGCCTTGTTTGTACTGTTTCTTTCTTTCCCCTCCCCCCTCTCCAAAGGAGTACTGGACAATGCCAGTAAGTGCTCAGGAGCTCAGTGCTACCTTGATTCATCAGAATGTGCTAGTGGGCATAACTTTATTTAGGCTGGCCCCATGAGTGGACCACGTGCAGACTATTTTTCCTGCTTAGGGCTCTGTTTCCTGCCCTCTGGGACTTCATCTGAATTCCCACAAACCCCAGGACTGGCCCATGCAATCGATTTCCCTGACTCCTGTCTCCGAAGTTAGGAAACACCAAGCAGGACAACAGGGCCAGCCTCACCATGAGTTCAAGGGCAGCTGATAGCCCTTCCCCCTCTCTCTATACTACTGGGTGTCTGGGTTCTATGGGGTACAATGGACTCACACTGTCTGTTCTGAAGAGGAGGCTCTGTCTTCAGCCATAGAGACTTTCTCTGAGGCATGCTTTGGCAAACCTGTTCCACTCAGAGCCAGGATGACCATTGACTGTCCCTATAGCATACCTTGGCCCACTCAAATCTCTTGTAGCAGAGAGATGGTGCTAGAATCAGTCTGCACTTCAGAAGGGGACCTACAGGTAGGGCATGGAAGGATCCAGATATCTTCCAGCTACTTAGCGGTTTAGCAAGAAGGACAAATGCATCTCCATCAGGAGAAAGCAAAGAGAAAAACTGCCCGAGAACATAGAAGGGTCAGTCCAGGGGAAGTTTAGTGAGCAAGAGAAGGATGGGCCAATTTATGGATCAGCCTCCTCCTCCTTATCATCCTCCTCTTCTTCCTCCTTTCCTCCTCTTCCTCTGCCTGTCCCTCCCCCTCCTCCTTCATCGTTTTGCTGGAGCTCTGATGCAACAGCAGGGACTTCCTGTTCCTCTGCCAGCTCTTCAAGCTGCTGTTGTGCTAGGAGTTGGCCCACCAGCTGCTCCAGGGCCTCCAAGCTCAGCCTCTGCAGACGTTCCTCGTGCTCTTGCCTCAAAAACCCCAGCACCGTCTTTGCATCCTTTGGCCCAAAATGTTTGTCTAGGACCTGGCCCAGCTGGAGCCACAGGGGCTGGGTTTGATGGGTCTTGTCCAGTGCTACATCCTCTTGAGGCCGCATGATGACGTTGATGGAGGCATTGGGCCCAATGCTGTAATCTGAGAGGTATTTGTCATCAGCCAGGAGCTGGCCTCGGAACAGCAGGTGCTGCTGCTCCTCGGGTACCTGCAAGTGCTGAGAAACCAGCTTCTTCAGTGTGGCCACACTTTCTTTTCCAGATACCTTCAGGCTGCATCTTCGGCCCAAGAGCAGCTTGACCGTGAGGAACATTGGGGCCAGAGAAGAATCAGGAGGGATCCATGCTCTGAGAGTTGCCCTGAAGGTATGGGGCCCGACAGGTGACCCTGTCACTGCTCCTAGTAGGGCAAGGGCCCAGCCCACATGGGCAGCCACTAGCTAATGCACAGTGATGTCATAATGCTACAGGAGGGCTCATTTCCCGAGCGGAACTTTAGGGACAGCAGAGAGGCATTGTGGACATGAAGCATCCTTCCTTCATGAGAAAAGAGGGAGAAGGGCAGGGTTGGGGGAGGGGGAACGACCAGGAAAGAAAATGCAGACCTAGGAGAAAGGAGAGCTGGAACAGAGAAAGCGAACAGGGAAAGGCTCTACCACAACAGCATGGCCGCTGATTCTTTCAGCACATGCCTTGGGTACTTTCTTGCTCTCTTAGTGTCAGCCAGAGAAACCATGGAGCCCCAGGAACACAACAGCAGAAAGCTAGGGCAGAGTCACTAAAGGTGTCTGTCTTGTATCCATAGCTTCAACTTAGTCCACACATCCTACAAGATACATTGATGATGCCTTTCTTGTGGGAGGGAAATGTGTATGCTCATTTAATCCTATAGCAAGAGGCACATAGCTGTGTCTTTATGGTGGCCCGCCTCACCTCCTAAAACATCTCAGTATCTTCCTCATGTCAGGTAGGCTCTGAGCAGACTCTGGGGTCAGAAGTACACAAGGAACAGGATGTTTTCTGGGCATTTGTGTGTTGCATTTGGCAAGTTTCACTGTAACACATTGTTGATCTTGGCCCAAACCCTTGGCAGATGTTGTCACAAGCCCAAGAGGATGGTACTTTCTTGATTGAGAAGCAAGTATCTCTAGAAAAGAGCCAACATCCTTAAGAGGTAAGCTGACTGCACCAGAGGCTTCCTTTCCTTCATCCTTCCTTCCTCCATCCCTGCCTGACTTCTTTTCCTTTCCCACCACCCTGACCCTACAGAGGATGACAATGTTGACAATAACCACAGCTTTCCTGAACCTGCCATCCACAGCACCCAACTCCAACCCTCTCCCAAAGTTGTTCAACCTCCACTCCTGACTCCTCAGCATCTAACAGCAGCTGAAAGAAATGTCCATGGGTGCATGGACTGTAACTATACCTATTCTCCCATGGGTGCGTGGACTGTCACTATACTTATTCTCCTGTGGGTGCGTGGACTGTCACTATACCTATTCTCCTGTGGGTACGTGGACTGTCACTATACCTATTCTCCTGTGGGTGCGTGGACTGTCACTATACCTATTCTCCTGTGGGTGCGTGGACTGTCACTATACCTATTCTCCCATGGATGCATGGACTGTCACTATACCTATCCTCCCACGGGTGCGTGGACTATCACTATACATATTCTCCTGTGGGTGCATGGACTGTCACTATACCCATTCCCCCATGGGTGTGTGGACTGTCACTGTATCTATTCTCCCATGGGTGCATGGACTGTCACTATACCCATTCTCCGACTCCTGTATGCTTACTCTTGGCAGATGGCCCAGACTGTGGTCCACAGCACTCACTGGTAGTAATCTCAGCCACTGAGCCTTGTGTTATTCCTCCTGTTCCCGAAAATTCCCCCAGAGTTCAGTTCTCCCTGGCCCCCACGGGCCTGGGTGATGCAGGCTCTTAGGTGATACAGACTCTCTCCTTCCCACAGTCACTGCTCTGGACTCACTTCATCTCAGTCCAGCTACCACCTTAGACCCACTCAGTCCATGGCCAAAGGATGGCCCTAAAGTTACGACGAGTCCTGGAAGCTTAATCCCTTTGCTTTTGGAATAAAAGCAAGCCTTCCTGGCATGGGCCTTTGTTTATCACCCCAGTCTCATCGCAACCCCCAGTTTTCACCCTTCACTCCAGACAGATGAACCTGTCTTTGTTTCTTCTTGCTTTCCCATTTGAACTCTGCCAATTCATCCTGCAAACCCTGCTTGCCTTAAAAATTACCTCCTCCATGAAACCTTCTCTGCTTTCCTCAGTCTTGGACAAAAGTAATCTTACATCCCTCTGTGCAGCCATTTTTCCAGTGATTAGTATACTCGGCATATACCCAGCCCTCTCTCTGGTGCTCAATAGCAGGGCCTGAGACTCATCCACTGTGATATTCATGCCTACAGTACCCTGAGTATTATACACAGACAGCCTTGAACACACATTTGTTAGTAGAAGAGATCCAATTTAGACACATAAGCCATGCAGGATCCAAGTACATAAGCTGTGGAAAGACATAAACCTGACTGCAGCCTCTCCTTCACCCTCCCCCTTCCCCTAGAGAGATGAAAATCCAAAATTATATAGAACATAAACCAGAAAGTGATATCAGGCTTTACCAAAGGCTCTTTTATAACACTTATTTAAATAGCCAGTTCCCTTGGTGGATGTAAAATAAATCTAAATTTGCAAATGTACACACAGTGTGGGCGGGGCTGTGGGCTCCATGATGGACAGGCAGACATCTGCACAGACGAGGGGAGGACGAGTAAGGTTCTGAAGGGCCATTTAAGAACCCTCAGTCCCTTGAAAGGAAGACCCCCATGATGAACCAATCATTGGATAGACAGAACTAACTAATCTACAAAGGCTTTCTGGAGGGCAAGATCTGAGTAAACTTTACAGGGCACAGAGGAAGGTGAGGTGCAGTCTGTCCTGGGCTCAGGGCTTCTGGAGGATTCAAGAAGCTGGGAGCACGGAGGCTAGGAGCACGGAGGAGGAAGATAACGTCAGCCGTCTGCCTCTAGCCCCTCCTCTGAAGGTCCATTTATCCAGGCTTGAGCTGCCCCAGACATGAGAAGTCTCTGGAGATGGCCACTTGGGTCAGGCTCCCCAGACTGTAAGCACATGGAAGCCATAACACAGGCTCAGCTCTCCATAGCCCTTGACTATGTGTATGCAGGTGCACCTATGACAGAGACTTTGAAGCCATGAGAACAGTAACAACTGAATTAGAAATGTCTGTAACTTCTGAGAGAAATGGTCACTACTCAAGCCCTGGAGCCTCCAGCCCCCTCCCAAAGGGGACAGAAGAAGCATCTGTCTGGGTACTAGAATCCCATTTTGAGCTAGGAAATATTCCCTTCCCCTCACGTAATTGCTTGTCTTAATTACACAATTAACATGATAAAATGTAATTGTGTAATCAAAGCACACAATCAGACAATGATTGTCATAATTAGAGGGGAAGATCATCTGGAATGAGTGGGTTTTATGATTTGAGAAAGGAATGAATGTGTGCAGAGAACATGGACGGCCATGGGTTCTGATCTCTCTCTCGCAAACATTGCAAGAGCTATTGGCACCACTGAGGGACCAGTGAAATGTCTGAGGGGCAGATGGGCAGGGTGGGCGAGTTCTCCTGGAGCTCTGAGCATCCAGGTTTCTGAGCTCTTCCAGTGCTCCTGTGTGGGCTAACTAAACCTTGGTAATCATAAAATTAGACCTACCTGCTGTCCACCAGCTGGCCTGGGGCCTGCCTTTAATGGGTTAATCCTCAGATCTCAGTTTTCACCTGTAGACAGTAGGAGTATGATGACTTCCCAGCAGCCTTCTGAATCTGAGGTGTGAACCCACAGCATCTGACCCTCAGAGATATTCAATGTGGCATTCAACTTACAGATGGAACTGAGAGTTTCTATTGTCACTCGTGTAACAGTGAGAAAGACCCCACGGCATCTGGAAAGCGTGCCTGCAGTGACTCCCAGTATGTTCCTACCTGTATTGGTGGGTGGGCGGGGCAGTCTTCTGTAAGCTGGTCCTAGCTCAGAGGAGAAAATGAGGTGAGCAGGAAAGTTAGTGACATCTGAGGGGCTCCAGAGTGCAGGAAACTCACTGTTGCCTCCTCTCTGGTTCTGTATGAAAGCTTATCAGGGAAATAAGTTATGATCTCTGTCCACCTGACCATCATCACCACCACCACCCCATGAGTGCAATGAAGTGTTGTTATTTTACTTGAATGATGTCAGCTTGGCCTTGAAGGCAGTGCCAGGGATGAGGAAACAAGTGGAAGTCAAGGCAAGACCTAGAAACAGCCAGAAGCAAGAAGGAAGAAGACAGGTATAAAAAGCCAGCAGAGGAAATGTTTAGCCAGGGGAGACCCAGGGAGTGGTCCAGGGAGGGGCACCAGGGAAGGAGATAAAAAGAGGAAAGAAGGAGAGATGCAGGGGCAGGCAGAAGTAGTTCACATGAAGTACAAACACTAGGAGGGCTGCTCCTCTGAGAACACCATCCCCTCTCCTTAGAGTGGAAAAAGTTCATGGGAGAGATTGTCAGAGAAAGTGGGGTCCACCCTGGAAGCTATTTATCCCAGGGTAGAGCTGAGAGCGAGCGTACTGTCTTTGATTCCAGGCACTCCCTGACTCTTCAACTCAGGGAACCTTAGCACTCAGAAGCACATCTCAAATGCCGTGGTGTAAGGTCCAGAAGAGCCCAATGCTACCAAGTCTTCAACCCAGTGGCAAGGCCCACCCTCAGGCCTACACTGTGCTATCTTCTGTAGCTGTCTAGCTGTTACTAGGAGAGGTTCCTTGAGGCTGCTCTGCACTTCATGACCCTAGTTCTGTATAGGACAGGCAGCTTTTCAGGGGACTTTGTGAGCAAGAGAACCATGGCAGATCTTATGCGACTACAGGAGTCCAGAGGAGCGCAGATGGGAGAGCACAAGGAAAAGACAAGCTTCTGATGGCAATGAGCAGCCTGGTGTCTGTCCAGATCTCCATTCTCACACCTAACAACCTTAGTCCTGCCCCATGCTGCTGTTCCAGGGCTCCAGAGAAGTCAGAGGCCTGTCTGCAACCTGCTCGAGCAAACAGGTCCCAGAGCCAAACACAACTGTCACCTTGTGACATCGGCTGTGGCCACTAGATGTCACTGGTGACCTCCCTGGCCAGCCTTGGTGGCTATGGCCAGCCAAGCTGTTGTGAAGCCTGGGCACACAGGATTGGAACCTCAGTACAGAGCTTTATCTGACATGAGACCCCACCTCTCACAGACTGTCCAACCCTTGTCAGTCATGGTTAGGGTATAGTCACTAGTCACAAGGGCCCACACTGGGCCAGGAAGAAGAGGTCAGCCAGGCACAAATTTTGAGGGAACACATAAGCCTGATACTTCAGTACCTAAATTACTACCAGAGAAAGGAAGCCTCTACTAACAGCAGAAGGTGTGGGGTGGGAAAATCAGATGGCTTTTTGGGGAGGGGACTCAGGAAGAACTGAAGGAGTCATAGAGACAAGAACATCCTGGGTGATGGCCCAACCCAGACAAAGCTGTGTTGAAGAGTGTGGAGCCTGAATGGCTTAAATGAATGCTTCTCTACCACTAAGGTGACTGATCATTTGAAAACTGTCATCAGCCAGAGTGGCAGGAATTCCCTATCTTGAAGCTTTGATGAAATGTGACATAGTAAAATCAAGGATAAAGAAGATACCCATAGAACTAGAGGGGTGTCTTCCCACCCAAGATCCAGATCCAGGATCATAGATTCAGCAACTGGAGCTTGAGTTCATCTCTAGAATTTATAATTGGCCTAGATAAGAGCAACCCCAAGGGCTGGAGAGATGGCTCAGTGGTTAAGAGCACTGACTGCTCTTCCAGAGGTCCTGAGTTCAAATCCCAGAAACCACATGGTGGCTCACAACCATCTGTAATGAGATTTGATGCCCTCTTCTGGTGTGTCTGAAGACAGCTACAGTGTACTCATATAAATGAAATAAATAAATCTAAAAAAAAATTAAAAAAAAAAAAAAAGAGCAACCCCAAAAAGGTCTGGCAGTGAGCAGGTGGGCAGGGACTTGGATAGCCTGGCTAAACCGAGGCTGAGTTCCCAAGCTCATTAGCTACCTTATAGGATGGCAGCTGTCCATCAGTGTCAGGCTCAGCTGGGACGGGAACATCTACAGTTATAACCTGAGTTATAAACATCTACAGTTATAAAGCTGAATGGGAAAGGCAGACAAGGCAACCCTAGGTTCTTTCCTGCTAGTGTGTACCCGGGTGAGAAGGCTGAGTATCTCCAGGCTAGATGCCTCTGGGTCTGGACTGAGCTTGTGTGCTGAACATAGGGTTTTCGGCCCTGAAATCCACCCCCTAATCCCTGCTGGGTCAGGGCTAGGTTCTTGGTTTGACAGGGAGCCAGTGGCTCATAAATAATAGAAATTCCAGGCCTTGGCTGCTTCAGGTCACAGAATCTCCTGAGCTGTCCCAAACCACTATGTATCTTCCCACTTGACACCCTCTCCCCATCTCTCTGCAAGGGCATATGGAGTGAGCACAAAATTCAGGGCTATGTCTAGGGAGGCATTTCTTATAACAGTCCTAAGAATGCTGAGTTCTGACAACTCTCAGCAATAAAGAGAGCCAGCCTTAGTCCGTGAAGATGCTGAACTAGCAGGGAGCATGGAGATAGACAAGATGACCTCGACAATACAGAACCTTGAGGAGCAGACGAGTGGAATATAAGCAGGGATGCCAGATAAACAGTCCCTGCCCTTTTGTACAGAAGGGCCACAGAGAAGGTAAAGAGTAATGTGTGTTCACTGTGTGCTCTGATTATATGAAGAGGTGATGGGGTGGTCCTGATGCAGCCAAGACTGGGACCCTGAATTATACTATCACAGGTGGTTAGAGAAAAGGGAGAGATAAAACAGTAAGGGACTGGGGCCCCGGAAAGTGCCTTGCTAATTGTCAGCCTATTGGGGAAGGGTTTCCATAACCAGGACCCCCTGGAGAGAACGCCAACAGGAGAGAAGCTGGCCCTAAGCCCAAAGAAGTGAGTCAGGATGGCTGTAGGGAGTCACATGTGGAGAGTGGTCCCTAAGGCCCCAGCCAAGTTTCTGGGCCCCAGATGAAAAGTGAACCACTGGTTCCCCCTGGAGGGGAGTAGTCAGTCACCCTGTAAAAGTTTATTTTTATACATGTCTGATCTATTTCACATCCGCTCAGATATTTTGACACATATACAGGAAATGTAACTCTCCCCCATATGGCAGTGTTTGGTTGGCCAGACCTGAGGAAACTCAATAGGCTCGCAGAGGAGCAGAGGAGAAGAGCAGCTTCAGAGAGGAATGCCAGAGACCTGAGGCCCTGTGACCACCTCAGGCCAGGAGAAGAGGGACAGGGATCACAGGGAGGTCAATATGGAAATCCTTCTGCCTGAGAACAGAGCCAAGGACCCCAGGTCCTGAGGGTGGTTACAGTGGCTGCTTTCTTGGAAGGACGGACAGAGGATGGAGTGAGTCTCGCAGTAGGCAGCAAGAACAAGTGGAGGGATGAGGTGTGTGAGGCCTGAGACGAAGTCTCTGATACCAGCTAAGTGAGCTGAATAGTGTGTCTCACTCGGGGAGGAAGATGGACGGAAACAGGGCAATCATCAGCTTGATGCCTGTCTCCAGAGCACCAATGAATGGTGACTGCTTCCCTCAGTCCTATACACAGGCACCTATGAGCTGGGTCCTGAACTGATGCTTCAGTGGACCCTTAAATGTGTGAGTTCAGAGTGCTGTGGAATGGGGAGGGCCAGCACCTTCCTTCTTCCACGTGGGTCAGGTCTTTCCCAGTTCCTACAGGCTGAGCCCACTTCAGCCAGAGAGAAAAAGATGACGTGGCTCACTGTTTTAAGAGGGGATAGAATAGTTTGTTGACAGTGAGGCTTTTGTTATAGGCTTAAATTCACAAATATCACATTCCTGTTGGGTGCTATAGGAAGGCAGGCTGTTAGTCTCTTACTCTTAAGTTGTGATGGTGCTGACACTCCCAGGAGTGCCTCAGTGCTGGCATTGGATGCTAAGCATGGGCAGGGGCCTTGAAACAGTATCTTCTGGGAAGCATTGTCTTCACAGTGCAGTCTGAACTTCTGACTCTATCCTGTGAGCTCTGCCCATGTCCCTGTGGCTGTGGACACCACTGAGCTGGATTCATCTTGTTGCCTTGGTCAGGAACACTGCCCCTCCTGGATGGGGATGGGGGGTTACAGGCTGGTTCAGGATCTCAAGGTATGGAGTTCCTGCCTGAAGTGGAATGTGACAGCCAGAAGTTCCTAGGTCCTCCCTTCCTCCCCTTTCCTCTGGAAGTCAGTTCCTCAGTGGAGAAGGCTTCGCTTGGCCTCACCACCCCCTCCCCCCCCACCTCCCGTAAATCCTGGCGACACAACAGGAAGGCCCTTTAACTAGCACATAAAAGTGCTTTGGGCTTTCAAAGGCCCCTGCTCTGTGTTTACAGGGGGCCAAAGCTTTTTACAGGCCATTTCCAGTCCTCCTTCCCCTGACCCACTGATGCATCTCTAGGGCAGGGATAGTCACAGCCCACGGCACGTGACCATGGGGCACAGAAGGAGGAAGAGGCCTCTCCAGCCTGGAAGGCAATGAGGACCAAACACAAGCAGGTTGAACAATCACCCACCCTGTGGCCTGAGCAGCCTTCTCAGGAAGGGTCTCGGAAGGTCCCAGAAAACATCTCTGTGCTGGAAGTTAAGGTCCTGATGTGAGAAGCATGTCAGGCCATGTCACAGGTGGCCAGAGAGTCAAGCTGTCATTACTGGGACTTAATGGATCTTGGGCATCATTTTACAACCCCCGCCCCCCCCACAAAAAAACCTCATAGGTCTACTGAGCCCAGCTAGTTCAGAGACCTTTGGTAGGATCTTGGCACTAAGTGCAGAGAGGTTCTGATCCTGAGACAGAGAAAGAAGAAATCAGGAGCTAGAGAGAAGGCCTAAGCCAGAGGTTCTCAACCTGTGGGTCATGACCCCTTTTGTGGGTTAAATGATTCTTTCAAAAGGGTCTCCTAAAACCATTGCAAATTACAGATACTTACATTACAATCCATAACAGTAGTAAAATTACAGTTATGAATTAGCAACAAAAATAATTTCATGTTTGTGGGTCATCCCAACATGAAGAACTGTATAAATAATCTCAGCCTTAGGGCAGTTGAGAACCGCTGACCTGGAGTATGTCCCTGGCTATGTCATACAGGTGGTGTGCTCGGTACTGTGTCAGAATGCAAATATTTTCCTTAGGCCTTCTACTCCGAGCACATACATGTTCACAATAACCTTATAATGTAGGTACTACCTCTGCCCTTGCTTTACAAATGATGAAACTGGGGTTGCCCAGAGATTAAACAAGTTGTCCAAAGTCACACAGCTAGCAAGTGGACAGTACAATATTCAAACCTAGACACTTGGCCTCCAGAGCACAGGCACAGTTACAAGACACCCTCCTCTCTGTAGCAGATCCCTCTGTCAGGAAGTACAGAACGGCAAAACAGGCCTATAGTTTGCAGAGGTCTGGGAGTCTTGCCTGTGGGGTTAGAAGGTACCCAGGGAATGAGCCTGGGTCTGTGTGCCCCTGAGAAGCACCAAGGCCAAGTGCTGATGAGGGATGTCATGGGAAGGACTCTGTTGAGACAAGAGATTCTGTCTTGTTTCTGAGCTGGAGAGAATAAAGGCCTCTATTGGGAGTGTGCACCTCCCCTCCCCCTTGTTCTGGCTGTTTCCTGAAGAGTCTGTCACCTCCCCTTCTGGGAAGGCCCCTAGAACTTCTGACCCACTGGTCCCCTCACCCTTCCGGGGACCTGCATTAGAGTCCTACCCAGGGCCCACCCCTCTACCACCACCTCCCCAAACCTCTCCCCCTCTCCCTCCCCTTCCCCCTGCTGTCATCACTCCACTTACACCATGGTCCCCACAGCCACTGGGGACTGGGGCCTGTTCCTGATCCTGGCTCTACCCTCTAGCACGGCAGGAAAAATGTGCTTCTGTCAATAGAGTCCAGGGGTCTTGAAGTGATACAGTCTAGGGGTCTGGATCAGGTTCATTTTCTCTCCCAGTTAAAGAATTAAAAGTCTGGAAAGATCTGAAGTGCAACAGGTAGCAGCAGGGAAACCTCAAGTACAGCAGACAGAATAAACAGTTTTTTAAAAGGTCTTTATTGGGGGGTCAGAAAGCATACATATGAGGCAAACACACAGAGAAAACACCCCTCTGCAAAGTCCAGGCTCTTCTTGAGGGCTAGGGGTTTTTAACCCCTGAAACGGTCTTCCTCCCCTACCAGACGGTTGGTCAGTTGAAGACATAGGATGCTTGATTGTTTCACATCTGTGTCCAGATCCAGCCTTGATCTTGTTGAGCCAGTCTGTCAGCAGAGGGCTTGCTGGTGGGGGAGAAAAAACAAACAAACAAAAAATGACCAGGCCTTTGTCTCCAGTGACGGGGTTGAGGCAGCTGGCCATCTTGGTAAATTCACCACCTTTATTACCTAGCCATGGCCCTCTCCCTATCTCTGCCTACCAAGGAGTCTGTGTAACTCCTGGACTCTTCCCGTCATCCTATCCCTCCTAGACCCTACCACAACACAGAATTGGATTAAGAACAAAAATAGGAGTTGTGTTTGTTTTAATCAGCTTCAAGACACGGGGGCTTCTAAAGGGTAGGAGAATGAGCAGGCTGGAGTTGGCCCCCAGGGCAGCGGCTGGGCTGCTATGCCATCCTGGGGTCAGGAGCACGCAGAGCAGAGAGAGCATCTGCAGGTCAGATCCCTGGCAGATAAGGAAAGAGGGAGAGGACCTGGGGCCCAGGAGGATGAAAAGGATGGGAAGGAGGGAGGGAAGAGATGCTTTTCCTGAGATGTGAGAACTAGGAGAGGCTGGGCTGCCTACAGCCCCCTCCCAGGATGAGGGGGCAGGGAAATGGGCAGGAGGGGAGGGAACCTGGGGGAAGGGGAGGGGATAGTGGGAACCCTGGAGCCTAGAGGAAACAATAGAAAATGTTTTCAGGGGAGGGCCTTCCTTCCAGCTTCCAAAGTGAGAGAAAATGGGAAAGAGAGGGAAGACAGTACTCACTACTGGTGACAGAAGAACCCGGACCAGTGCTACCAAAGAACCCAAACAAATGGTGGTGAAACATTTTTGTGCCCAAACATACCACCACTCAAGTAGCAAAATGCTATGGTAGATGCGTCGTGCAGAAGGCACTAGACAGAGGCAGCTCATGGTGAGCTTGAGAGAACAGAGGCCTGGCCAAGCAAGAGACTGGGAGGAAAGTGCCATTCCTGGGGACATACAAGGTTGGATAAAGACCTGGAGGTTGGGGACATGGAAGAAGAGCTCCAAAGGCAAGCCAAGATCCTGGACTGAGCTGCTACTCTGTCAAGTTTATTGTATGATCTCAGAAGCCTCGTGTGTGTGTGTGTGTGTGTGTGTGTGTGTGTGTGTGTGTGTGTGTG
>NW_021620966.1:1388588-1418382 GCF_004785775.1 Grammomys surdaster
TGTGTGTGTGTGTGTGTGTGTGTGTGTGTGTGTGTGTGTGTGTGTGTTGATTTGGTTTAGTTTGGTTTGGTTTAGTTTTTGGTTTGGTTTGGTTTGGTTTGGTTTGGTTTGGTTTGGTTTGGTTTGGTTTGGTTTGGTTTGGTTTGGTTTGGTTTAGGGCAGAATCTAACCATGTATGTCTGGCTGTCCCAGAATTCAATGTGTAGACCAGGCTGTCCTTGAACTCGCAGAGAACTACCAGCCTCTGCATCTAAAGTGCTGAGATTAAGCATGTGCACCACCACACCCAGCTAGGTGTCAATTCTTTAGGCTCCTTCTACTTTGGGTTTTTGTTTATTTGGTTGGTTGGTTGGTTGGTTGGTTGGTTGGTTTTAGTTTTTTAGTTTTTGTTTGTTTATTTTGTTTTTGAAACAGGGTCCCTTGCTAGCCTGGAGCTCACAAGTAAGGCTGGTTAGCCAGTGAGTCCCAAAGATCTACCTGTCTCTTGTCTCTACCCCTCCCCCCCATCAATGAGATCACCACCATGTCTGTCTTTTAAGAGAGAGAGAGAGACAGAGACAGAGACAGAGACAGAGACAGAGACAGAGACAGAGACATGTAGTACCTTTATACCCAGCACCAGGAAGGCAGAGGTAAGTAGATCTCTGTGAGTTTGGGGCCAGCCTGGTCTACAGAGTGAGACCCTGTCTCAAGAAAAAGAATACATTCTGGGAATTAAAGCCAGGTTCTTAAGCTTGCAAAGTGAGTTCTTTGCTGTCTTCCCAGCCACATTTACCACCAACATCTTAAGAAACCCCTGTAGCTACTGTAGCTACAACTGTATACTTCCTAATATGAGCCCATGAGCCAACACAAGAGCTCAGATAGACCAGAGGATAGGTCCGAGGTCACACAGACAGTGAGAGAAGCAGCAGCTACACGTGCCCAAGGCTCAGGATAATTGGCTAATGTCCCAACTTCTTGGGAGCCAAGTAGCCTCTGGCTAGTGCACAAGAAAGAGGACGCAGGTGCAAACAGGCAGTTTGGGCAGAGCTCTGAGAGCCCAACACAAGCCTGCTGAGGTGAGTGATGTTACCATCCTGGGCCAGGAGTAAGTGGATCAGAGAGAGCATCTGTGGGTCTCATCCCTGGACCTGAGGGTAGAGTGGGTGGCTGAAAAGATAGGAAAGGAAAGAAGAGGCAGGCTCTGAGGGTAACGAGCCAGGACTGCCCATAGTCCCCATCCTAGACTGAGGAGGGTAGCTGGATTTGCCCTTTCTCCAACCTGACTCTAAAACCCTCTGGGTCACAGGCTCTGGGAACATAGGGCTCTTGGTGCAGATCCAAGGGAGGGTTTGATCTCTAATGATGCCTTGGCGGTAGGAAGTGAAGGAGAAAGAAGCAAGTGGCAAATTCAAATAGCTACACTTCTGTTCCAAGTTTTCAAGTTCCACCAACCTTTAATGATTTAAAACGCTGCTTCCTGTTACACAGCACGACGAAGGCAGGAATTCTGGGAAGTCCTGGCTACATAAAAATTATCACACCTACATCTGTCCTTCAATTAACATTGTTCATTGGTCCATAAACCCCACAAGTTTGGAAACAATTATATTATCTTAGCCAGCCTGAGGCAGAGCACAAGGTTCTACATGCTACAAGTACTGGCTAATGCCTATCACGAGAGTAACTATTGTCATTTGGAGTGCCAGGCTGGGGTTCTAGGACCTCCAACAGCTGGATAGGGCTGAGGCAAAACTTCTGCCTGTTTGGCTTCAGTTTTCTTTTCTACAGATTGGGAGTCAGCTTCTAGGAGATGCTTTCCTGAGATTCCAAACAGCAGTGGTAACCCACATGTCTGCAGGGCAATTAAGCTTAGGGGGGGATCAAGCTTAGAGCACACAGCTGTGCTCTGGGCCAGAACTTAATGAAGAGGCAACTAGCCCTATGGGTCAGAAGTTCTGTCAGTAACAGAATAGAGAGTCTTGCTGACCACAAGAAAAGAGCTAACATGGACATTAGCCAGGTCACAGACCCAGAACAAACCCACAGCTACTTGTCTACCATTCCAATGGCTAGCTGGGTCTCCATTTCTTTGTCTTCTCCTATTGTGAATCATCTCATCCTGTGGTCAGTCAACCCAACAAGCTTACTTAGCCCCTGCCCTAAGCCAAGGGTGGGGACACACGACCCAGGACATGTGGCGAATACATTAGTACTATACAATTTCAAATGGCAAATACATATTCCCATGTATCTCTTGCCTCTTGTCCCATAAAAAGGCAATTAGGACTGAAGAAAGGGACCTGTGCTGTACACACTGTTCTGTGTGCCTGTTGACAACTCGTCGTAAGCTCTCGGCACATTTTTGCAGGGAGAATGCTTGGCCCCCAAGCCTGCGTTTTCTCTATCTCAGTCTTTAACTCCCATTATGATATAAATTTTCCAATCTGATTCTCCAAGTGTCATGGTACTCTGGGATTGCCTGGTATTTGGCATAGCTTCAGGCAGGGATGGCACATTCAGATACCACAGAAAAGAAGGCAGGGGACTATGGATACAAGTAGTCTCAACCCTCAAGGACCAGTCCTGGGGAAACAGCTCTGCTGACCTGAGGGTACAGAGAAGAGAAGGGCACCTCAACCACCCCCTGGATCCTCCTGGCACCCAAGAAGGTGACTTGTCCACACATCCAGCAGCAAGGCAAAGTAGAGGGGGAAGGGTTGACTGTGGCCATCCAGGGGTCTGCAGTGAAGATGTCAGAAGAGGGATGGGACTGGAGCCATCCTGCTCATCCCTGTGCAGCATCTTCATACAAGCTCCTAGGATAGGGTACTATCTATGCCAGACACTGCTCTAGCCATGGGTAGCTGTTTCTATCCTTGGTCCTGTTATGAACGGGAGCTTGTCGCCCGGGTACTTGGGTGCAGAAAGAATGCAGGATGGTAGGGTAGCTGTGGGGGAGGAGTGGTGGCAGTTTTCCAGCCCCTCGTAGGCTCTGTATAGTATCAGCCCCATTCCCCAGACACTGAAAGACACCCGTTGCTGACACCATGGCGTTGAGTTTCCCCTGGGCAAGTTCAGGCTCTTGTCACCAGGCCTGCCAGGAAATTGCTGTTGACACCAAGGGAAGGGCCCCAAGACCTGGAGCAGGGAAGGCTGAAGACTGTGGAGTTGAGTTTGTGAAGTTCTAAATGGGCACTAGCTGGGGTGAGAGCAAACCAGATAGCTGTAGCTCTGAGGAGGTACTGACCATGAGGTCAGGGACCTTCATTCTCTATCTTGTCCTGCCTCTTCTGGTTTCTCCTTCAAGCGCCTGGAGAATCACGGAGCTTATGGCCCATATGACCATCACTGCCCAGGGACCACAAGATTCCTTCCATATCCATGAAGTTGGACAGGTACCCTCCCCCCGGCCATCTCAGAAAGAAAGCTGGAGCTCCCCCAGCCTTGAGGACCTTCCTGGAGCCCCAGAAGCTATAGCCTGGGGAGGGGTCATGTCTTCTCTGGCTGACACTGTCAACCAAGTCTGAAACAGTTTGCTGTGTCCTGACCCTGTGTCTGTGTACCATCCTAACTCTCTGTTATCTGTCTTCTCCATTGCATTTCTCAAAATTAGCCTATCCCCTGGCTCCCAGGAGCTTCTGAGCATTCCAAAGACTTCGAGGAAAAACTGGGAGAAATCTGGGGGCAAGTAATAGAAAGTGGAGAGGCGTCTTTCAACTATCTTCAGATAATCCCACTGTTACTGGTCCCTCCACTTCTCCGTGGGGAAGGATATTTGTGTTAGAGAAGCTGGGGATGGAATAACCAAGGCTACAGAGCATGCTAGACCTTTAGGAGCAAAGACTTCTGTATGGATCGTTCTCCCTTATGCACAACAGCCTTTCCCCCAGATGACCGTTCTCGTCCTCAGGCTGTAACACCCCTAGAGCTTTGGTCCTGGATTGGCTCAACCCAGCCCCCAGGCAGGAGCAAGAGGAAGTCCAGAGGTTGGGACAGGCCCTGTTTGTATGGGGAAAGGCCAACAGCATTGCAAGAAAGCCATAGAAGGCAGTCAGACCTGGACTGCAGGGTGGAGATGGTCACCTGGTGACAGTAATGTGGACAGGGACAGGGCTTCAGGATAGTGGCGAGTGGCTTACATACAAAGAGATAGGAATAGTGGAAGTCCAGCCAGGGCTCCCAGAAGGCTCTGGGCACTTTCAGGTACCAGGTAGGCAACTGGGGGCTTCTGACCTCAGCAGCCAGCAGCAGCACCTCTACACTATACAAAGGAGAATCGCTCTGCCCTATGTAAAGACCAGGCAGGGTCCAGGTAGGGATTCCTACTTGCTGTTCCCAAATGTGATATTAACAAATCATAGAAGTGTTTTAGTTTTCTCGTTTTTAATTTACTCAAGAATGGGCATTAAATAACACCTGAAAGAATGGCATTTAAACACTTAAAAAAAAAATGGAACAGGAGGAGGAGGGGTATTGTGTTGATAGAGGTTAAGCCAGGGTCACTCTGAAGACAAAGGACAAAGAATCCTGGGGATGTCTGAGGTGCACAGGTCAGGCTCCAGCTCCAGGGCTGGGAGGATCCATCCTGAGAACAGACTCAGCTGTGTGCTTTGGAGCCATACACCTTTCTCCCTCCTCAGTGAGGAGGTGAACAGAAACAGGAATGAGAGGGAGTGCATTTCAGATTCCAGCTCTGTCTCTTCAAACTATGTGACCCCAGACAAGTGCCTCACTCTCTCTGCCTCCATTTCCTCAAGTGCACTGTTGAGAAGTGAGATTATACACATGAAACATGCTAAACTGTGTGGTGGCTATAGCAGCTACTCAGCAAATGTTTAGTCACTGCTGTGATTACGACTCCAACCCAATCCAGCTGACCATTTCATATAAAAAGAAAGTAATGGGGCTGGAGAGATGGTTCAGTGGTTAAGAGAACTGACTGCTCTTCCAGAGGTCCTGAGTTCAATCCCAGCAACCACAAGGTGGCTCACAACCATCTGTAATGGGATCTGATGCCCTCTTCTGGTGTGTCTGAAAATAACTACAGTGTATTCACATATAAAAAGTAATAATTTTTTTTTAAAAAAAGTAACTAAATTTGAACATGTAAAAATGAAACCATCAATTCTGAATGTTGTTCTGGTTGTCCTAGAGCTTACTAGGTAGAACAGGCTATCCTCAAGTCAAAGAGATCCACCTGCCTCTGCTTCCTAAGAACTTGGAGTAAAGGCATGCGCGTGCCCAGTTTATTTTCTTCTTAATTATGTACATGTCTGTGAAATGGTAAGTACTGGTGAGTAAGGATGTCTCTCAGATCTCCTGTTGTGAGCTGCCTGGAGTGGATGCTGAGGACCAAACTCGGGTCAGAGAATACACTGCCTTAACTGCTGAGCCATCTCCCCAGACCAAGTATAGCTTACTTTCTTTTCTTTTTATTTTTAAAGAATTCTTATGTATACAGTGTTCTGCCGGCATGCCAGAAGAGGGCACCAGATCTCATTACAGATGGTTGTGAGCCATCAAGTGGTTGCTGGGAATTGAACTCAGTATCTCTGGAAGAGTAGCCAGCACTCTTAACCTCTGAGCCATCTCTCTAGCCCCCAGCATAGCATTCTTATACAACAAACTTACCATCCAGAACCTCCATACTTGAGAATTTGGGCATTATGTAGCAAATATCTATTACATGCTGCTGGCTTCTAAGAATGTTCCTGCCAGTGGGAAGCAAAATCCTTATGGATTTAGACAAAGACAGTAAACAAGAAAGTAAATAGATAATACAATTACAACAACAACAAAACTAAACCAAAACAAACAATAAGCGTCCAGTATTGAGTATGTGGAAAACCAAGACAATGAACAAATCATGAAAGACACTAAAGAGTGCAAACACTGCTCACTGAGGAACAAAGATAAGGATTCCATCAGATGCCAGAGGACAGTGAGTGTTTGAGGCATCGACACAAAATAACTAGAATTCTGTAGATGGTGAAATTATCCTTCAAAGTGAAAGTGAAATCCTGTCTCAGACAAACAATGTCAGTAGCAATAAGATCAGGGAGGCAAAATAAAACAGGGAAAGGGGGTCAGCACACAGTGGGAGGCTGATTTTGAGTGTCCAGAGACTCTCCCTAAGAAACTCCCTAAGCAAAGTAAAAGAGCAGAAACGAGCCCTGTGAGGGTGAGGGCAGAGGGTGCTGGGAGGAGGGGACAGCAAGGCAGAGGGCCCTGAATCCTGACAGGGTATGAGAGCAACAGAGGGGCCCAGGTAGTGGACACACACTGGGCCTTGGACAGAGGGTGTGAAGAGAGACAGGTAAAACTGAGATTCCAGCTGCTGAAGGAACTTTGATTTGCTCTGAGTGCCGTCGGAAGCTGTGGCCAAGGATAACACCCATTTTAACCTTTCTCAAAAGTAATTTATTTTTGTTTTATGTGCATTGATGGTTTTGCCTGCATGTCTGTCTGTCTGTCTGAGGATGTCAGATCTTGGAGTTACAGACAGTAGTGAGCTGCCACATGGATGCTGGGAATTGAACTCTGGAAGATCAGTTAGTGTTTTTAACTGCTTAGGCATCTCTCCAGCCTCCCTCCCCCATTTTAAACTTTTGAAAGGTCAACCTGGCTTTGGTTTGTGGAAGAGAAGACTAGCTAGAGGGCATTGCAGCAGCCCAGGTCCTGGGAAAGCTGTCGAGGTCACTTGGTTCTGGATATATCCAGAATGTGCCATCAGTGTGCTGGTCCTGGCTCTGTGACGGCTCTGGGACAGATGCAAGCTGGGGCCGGAAAGAGTCAAGCCTTTGCTTGTTGGAGTATGTGGCCTTTGAGGTCTGGCAGGCCTGGGACTCTGGGAAATGAGAGCATATCATTTGGGAGTTGTTGGGCAGAGACAGCAGTTGTAACACCGGACAGTGCTAAAGCTTGGGGCTGTCTTGGAATCCTCAGGGGAAACTCGACAGAGCACCACTAAAGCCAATGGAGAAGATCTTTGTACTGTTGTACCAAAAAAGCTGGAAATATTCTGGCAACAGCAGTGACCTGCTTCTCTTCCTGCCTTGTTTCCGGTGGCTCCCTCAATCTCCTCTCGTATGCTGGAGACTACAGCAATGCAGTGAAGCATTTTGAAGAGACATGTCCAGGAGTTAACTGACAGGGACAGTGGTCAGGGAAGGACAACTGGGCATAGCCAGGGACCACCCAGTTCCCAGGAAGGACTTGTCTTAGATGGCACCTTGAATACACATCCTTCCAGGTCTCAGTTATTTGGAAGGAGAATACAATGGGTCTTCCAAATAACAGCTGCATCAGGTCCCCAAAAATGTGGCAAATGGAAGCTGGTACCCCTAATACTCACCAACATTCTTGTTAAGAAAAGAAAGCAAACCTGAGGCTCAAAGTCCTATAGAGGCCGCCTTAGCCACAGCACAGTAACACTGCTGCGTTGTCGTCCTGTTTATTTTTATAACTGTTCTGTTTATGGCAAGTGCTACTCGTATTCCATTGATAGTGAGGATGTGAAATTTCTTCCCAAAGATACTTTTGTGTATGTGTGTGTGTGTGTGTGTGTGTATACAGTGGGTTAAAGGAAGATGTTAGTAACACACACACTCCAATACCAAAACCACAGGGGTTCTACTCAAGTGATTAACATCTGAAAAATACAACCCTAAAAGATACAGAAACAAATATAACCCTGGAATCATCCTTGTGCACACAGAGGAATTATCACCTGTTCTTTGCCTCTTCTCTGTTCCCTGCAGACTGGACGGATAATGCCCATTTTAGGTGCCAATTAGCCTCTGGTGGCAGTTCACAAAAGGGGAAAATTCATTGTTCAATTCTTATCACCTCAAGGCCACAAATTCAAAAGCTTACAGATGTTTCCTACTGATGCAAATTTGAGAGAGATCTCTACATCAGCCAAGATTGCAGTGGACCCTAGGAGTAAGAGTGGCACCTGACCACTCTAGAGAACAATGTCTCCAGACAGCACAAGCCTTGACAACTGGAATGGGTTTTGGTGTGACACTGGCTCAGGCAGCACTTGGCCAAAGCAAGACCCCAACCAAGCTCTGAGATCTACACGATCCGCCCAGTACTGCCAGTCGGATGAGCACACAAGTGTGGGAACCTCAGACCCCAGTGAACAGAAATCCAGAGGATCATCGCAGAAGGTAATCAGATATGAGTCACGCTGACCCTCTTGGGACCTCATAGAAGCCCCCACATCCCTTCTTTGGAGACCTTTGCCCCAGTGATGTTATCCCAAAACTAGGAAGTGTGGGTTCTGGGCTCTCAGTACCTCCAGCTGCAGCCAGGCTAAGGAAGGCACAGCTGTATTGCCTGAGGCTGTGTCTCTTATGAAGGGGAAACATCCGGCCAATTCCATCAAGAATGTCAGTCAAAGACCTGGGGAGGGATCAGCCAGCTTGCCATTCTGTCTAGCCAGCTCTGAGTCTTAGGAGCAAGCACGAGGACCTTCTTAAGCCAAGATAAGGAGCTGTCTCTCTCCTGAGGGCTGTGGCCTCTGCTACACTACCACCACACACCCCCAAAGTTGCTGGCCCACAATCTGGGGGAGGCACAGGGCCTCTCAGGATGTGACCCAGGATGTGGGGACCTGCAGGCTCCTCAGAGAGATATGCAGAGGTGAAAGGGCAAACCTGTTTCTAGTCTTCTTATCAGGAATAGCTGAGTGAAAGGGAAGTGGGCAGCCCTGGAGGTCACACTGTGGGATCATGGCTGGGGGGGTCATGGCTGGGGCAGGGCTCAGCTCAGAGGACCTTGGAGGAGACCCTGCTTGGCAGCAAAGAAAGAGGGGTAACATGAGGGCCAGGGAGGGAAGGTCCTGAAGGGACAGCCTGTTCTCAAGGAGAAAAACAGAGTGACAAACCATCTAGATTTACTCAGATTCAGAGACACTTTCCAGACCAGGACTCTCAGGTTCAAAAATGGGATGGTGGATCACCTAAGGCACAGCCTGGGTAAGGGACTACAGGACTACCCAGCTCTACCCTTCTTCCCACTCGTTTGAATGCCTTCTTACTTCTTTCTGTTCTGCTCCCCCACTGAGTGCATTCCACAGTATTAATGCAATGCCTTCTGTGTGCCAGCCTCACTGCCAGACCCTTGGAGTCTCCAGGGAAAGGACAAACACACCCTTGGTTGTCCCTGAACTTTGAGATAGCACACTCTTCAATGCCCAGGTGGGATCCTTACTCCTCACCCTACCCCCGAGGGGCCTCAGGGGTATGAATCTGGAAGGCCTTCCTCCTTGTGAGGCCTGTGTCTAACACACTATCCCACCTCATTATAGGTATCTAGCACAAGGAAGTGCTTGATACTTGTCTTGGGCACAGGGCCTAGGCAGGCAGGAGGAGGGCAATGCTTCATTAAACAGTCTGTGCTCCCTGCCTGTTACTCCTCCCCATACTCACAAGCACACAGGCACATTTAATATTCAAGTGGCAATCTCCTCACCTTAGAAGAGTGGAGCTAATACATCTTCAAGCAGGCATCCACTCTCACACTAGACAGCAGGGTGGGACCCAGGCAGATCTAGCATTTGGGATAGGTGGGTTATGGGGAGATAGGAAATGGCTTGGCTTCTCCTAACTGAGAGATCTGGGCCTTGGGCTTCAGCATCCTGTTCTCTCAAGGGTTCAAGCTGCAGAGAGCCCAGGTATACATGAGGGCATTTTAGAAAGGCAGAGTCCAGCCAAGGATCCTATACCTGAGGAAGCCAGTGGGTCTGTGAGAGGCTAGGTAGCTATAGAATAGCAAAACTAATGGTGAGATAAGGCTGGGGAGAGGCTGGGGAAGGCTGAAAGTCCTGCTTGCAATACACCTCTGCCCACCTAAGACTAAGAAGAGGAGGAGATTTGCATCACCAAAGCCACCAGTGGACCATAAGCTTCGTGCAAGCAGGAGCTCCAGGATCCCCTCTTGGTACAGTTCATGGGAAGTGCTGAGGATAGGCTCTAGCCAGTGATTCTCAACCTTCCTGATGCCGCAACACTTTAATGCAGTTCCTCGTGTTGTGCTGACCCCCAACCATAAAATTGTTGTTGCTACTTTATAACTGTAATTTTGCTGTTATGAATCGTAATGTAAATATCTGTTTTCAGATGGTCTTTGGGGGTTGCAACCCACAAGTCAAGAATCACTGCTCTAAGCAAATTCTGCCAACAGTGGCCAAGACCAAAGCAGAAAGGGGAGCCCTCGCACTTTTGTTCTTCCCCCTGGTGGCAGTTTTTTATATTGCAACCCATGGTATTTAAGGAGAACTGGAGAGTTCTGAATTCAGTCACCTCATCTTTGAGCCCTGGACTTCAAGCACTATTAGGATGGGGGGCCCTGAATATTCTAGAAACAGCTGAAACCCAGCCATTCCCAACCAGCTGGGGACTGGAAGAAAGCAGGATGTGGGAAGCGGTGTCATAGAACCTGGCAGGATGGTCTCTCCACAGGCCAAAGAGACAGGGAAGCAGAGCAGGGAACAGGAGAGGGTCTTTGTTTTGTTTTGTCTCAGATGTGTTTCTTTTATGTGTATGATTGTTTTGCCTGCTCCTATGTCTGTGCAACACATATGTGCTTGGTGCCTGCAGAGGCCACTAGAGGCTGTTGGATCCCCTGGAAGTGGAATTACAGTTAGTTGTGAGACACTATGAGTTCTGGGAATCAAATCCAGGTCCTCTGCAAGAGCAACAAGCACTCTTAACCACCAAGTCATTTCTCCAGCTTCAGCACTGGATTTCGTTTTGTTGTTGTTGTTGTTGTTGTGTTGAAGTTCAAGTGTCCAGAAGCGGGTTGGAGCTTAGTCATAATTTTTGGCCTCTGATACATTTCACACTTGCATTTAGCTAATTAGTCCCTCTGCTATTTTTCACAACACCCAAACTCCTATGAACTAGGGAAATACTGTCTTCATTTGTAAACCAAGCCTTCCTGCTTTCTCCCAAAGGAAGCTTTGAGTAGAAGTACACAAAGTGGGTGTGGGTGCAGCTGAGCCAGAGGTAGAAGGCTGTCTGCTTGTCCTCTCTCTGCCCAAGAGGCCCCGGATAGCTTCTGGAATTTGTGTTCTATGCCACACAGTGTTCAAACAGCAGGGATCTGTCTTCCGTGTCCCCATGCCCCAGTGTGCAGCACATGTCTGGTCTAGGCTGTGTTGAAGACAAATGTTGGGTGAAACTTAATAAATGAGAGGACCGTGTTCCAGCGCTACCAGATCTGCTGTGGGGACCAAGAAGCACAATGTCTCTCTCCTTCAAAATATCCCCCATGTTGACAGTGCTAACGCCTATGCCTAAAGTTCCCCAGAATTTTATCATCTCAGAGTTTGGCCCTGAATGTCCCCCTGGTCGAAGAACAAATACTACATTCCAATGAAGCTTTCCCAGATGCTGTGTTTGAACGCCCATCCATTTTATGACACCTCTCTCCAACATTCTTCACACTCACTCAGCCTTGCTTGCATACCTGCCTCCCTCATTTCCCCCAAGAGCATAGGTGCTGCCAGCATCAAGAGCTGGTGGTTGGCTGACTTTACCATGCATCTCAGTGCTTCCACAGTGACCTTCAATAAACGTTACGGAAGGAAGAAAAGGTTTCTAGATGCTCCTGGAAGATGCTAGATCTACAGAAGGGCCTGTTCACGTGCCCAGAAGTGACACCTGGAGCCAATTTGACCTCCTATGACATTAAGTTGATCTGATCCAGGACTGTCACCAAGCAGAAAGCATGGGGGGAATTCAGGATAGGTCATTTTTGTTGGAATCGGGTTATCTTGGGTCCACTGATGCCAGAGCCACAAGCAGAGGATGTGTCCTTAAACCTGCCAATAAGCTTTAGCGGAGGAAGAAGGGCCGGAGAATTACTAAAGCAGGGTATGTCTGTGAGGCGCTGAGTCTGCCTCCACACGCCTGTTCACTCTGTTTCAAGTGTCTGGCAGCCTGGGACAGAAGGGACTGCTTCCCTTTTTCTTCCCACCCCCCACACCCCCAGAACATCTGGGACTACATCAGACATTCAGATCTGGTAGAGAAAATTGTTATGGAAATATGTAACCGTGAGCCACTATCAAAGGAAAGTCTTTAAAGTCCCTTTCAAGCCCCAGCCCGGCAGAGGGGACTGGAAATTGGAAAACTGGGAGCCGATTACGGGACCATCAAAGTGGCCGAAATTCAATCCAATCTGCAGGTTCTGAGGATGGCTAGCAGACCCCCGTCCCAGCCCAGAAGACTGCAAATCTACTGTTTAAAAACCATCATCAGATCCGGGTATAAAGGAGACTGTGCCACAAAGTCTTCCCTGGACTTCCCTTGCATCGGGAAACCTGAGAAGCAAGGGCCCTTGGGGGAGGCGTCTGGCCCTGGGGAGGCGCCCAGCTATCAAGGTCTTCTACCCACCCCACCAAAGCCCCATTTTGAGCAAGGGCCTTTTGTCTCTTCAAACCTTCTGATGTGTTTCTTCTGCATCTGTGCCTTTTCTTTTCTTCCCTCTTTTTCCATCTCCATTCCTTTTTCCCTTCAGAGTCTGTCTGTGACTCTCCATTCCTTTGGTGTCCTTCAGTGTGCCCCCTCCCTCTCCCTCTGCACCCCCCTCATAACCTTTTCTCCTTAGCCTTGCTTTTTTAGGGGGTCTCCTTTTCTGCTCATGAATTTCCTATAACTTCTGGCTAGAGGTGAAGGGCTTTAAGCTGGTTTATTTACTGCTGTGAATCCAGGGTAATTTCTACAGTTGTCCAAACACAAATGATCCTCCCTGTGCACGTTAGCGACCCTTCTCTTAATGCATGAAGAGTTGTCCATTACCAAAGTTTACCGTGCCAGCACACACAGGCACACACAAAACACATGTGGTTTCACCTATAAGCAAGCCAGCTCTGCAGGCATGGAATTTTATGTCAGGAGGGGTGGAATGCTACAGTGCATAAAACCGATACAGGCAAAGAAGTCCACGATTTATAATTCTTTTTTATATGAAGCGAGAGTAAGAGACTATAATTTTACTACTAATAAAATTCTCCATGTTCATTCCTAAAATATGTTTCTCTCCATTCGCGGTTCTCCTCACCTTAACCTTGAAGGCTCCCTTAGATCTTAGGTTCACAGTTTTTGTTTTTAAAAGGAGTCTAGTTTCCGCAGGACCGCTCGCCGCACCTCCATTTTGTCATTCACCTTAGAGAATTTTCAGAAGTTTCTGAAAGACGAAAAGGAAAGTGGGAAAACACACACACCACGAATGTTTGTCGAAGAGTACAATTAAGATAGAAGGAAAAACCGAAAGCGCACGTACAGCCTGGGCCCTAAAAGTCCCCGGAAAGCACTGGAGCCCACGTCGCCAGCAGGACCCTCCGACGGGATTGAGCGCTTCGCTGCTGGCTATTGGAGCCTCGCTGCCGCCTGTAACCAGAATGAGTGGCAGCGGGGACCCGGTGCAGGAATCACGCACCCGCCCGTCCGGAGTCCTTCCGATCGATCTTAGGTTAGTGGAGGACTCTCGCTTGCCGCGCTCCCAGCTCGCGCGTTTCACTTCCCCGCCGCCTCGACTTTGGCCGGCCCGGAGGTCCGATGGCACGCTACCGTGGCCCCGAGTTCACAGGCACGGCTCCCTGTGGCAATCGCGTGCGTCCTAGCCACTTCGGCCCCACGGCGCCGGGGCCCTCGTCCGAGTCCTCGGGCCCCGCTGGAGAGAAGAGCGCGCCCTGCGCCAGCCGCGGGCTGGACTTAGAGAGCGCCCGAGCCCCTTGGCGATCGCGGAGGAAGCCAAGCCCCTGTTCCCTTTGATCTGATTTTATAGAGGCTTGAAGTTGACATTAAACTTCGAATGCTTTTTATCTATCTCAATCTCTCTCTTATTCCCACTTTGGAGGTGAACTGTGCCCGATGCGGACCAACCCCTGCTGGCCCGCTAGGATGCTAGAGAGGTGACAGCGCAATCCGGCCTTCCGCATTGCAGCGCGGAAGCGGCTCTGGAAGCAGCCCCGTCGCCACATCCACACTTAGCTCCCACTTTCCCCACATACCCCTCTTCCCCCTCATGCGCCCCGCTGCCTCCCCTCAAAAATAATGACTGGCTCTGAGAGGCAAGGTTGAGGCGCAGCGAAGAGACTTGGGCACCGGGAGGTTCCCCAAATGCTATAAGCTGCCTCTGCAACCTTCACTCTGCAGCCCACCCCACCCCCAGCACCCACGCCAAGACTCAATTACTTTCAGGTGTGGACCACTTAATAAAATAAATCTTCCGGGGCAGGAGGCAAGGTTTTAGGGGCCAGAATCAAAACAGCCGACTTTGAAATCATAAACAGGGGCTTCCCTCGAGTCCAGTATACTTGGGATGGCAGGAAAGGTTTGGGTAGAGTGTCTCTTCTTAGATAATGCCTGTCCTTGTCTGGGTGAGGAGGCCCCGAGAGACTCTTTGTGCAGACTTTTGTCTCTTTCCAATCTCGAGCCTGATGAGGAGAAACCAACGCTTGCTTGATCACCAACCAGAGGCCCGGGAGACTCAGTGGAAAATAAGGCGCCTTCATCTTCTCTCTGTTGAGTGTCCTTTGTCTGTCATTCACTGGCCAGACTTCTCTTCATCTGACATTTCCAAACCTGCTTTTGCAATGCTCCAGGGAGAACCCGCTGATCTCTGGGGCTTTGTGAATCCCTCAAAAATGAAACTTGAATCGATACTAATTACTTAGCTACAAAATACAGACCCTTGGATGTTAGTGAGCCCACTAAGGCTCCCTCAGCATCGGGTGACTGAAGCAAGGGTGCATTCTTCAGAAAGCCCTGGAGGTTTGGGGAGGTGAGGAGCAAAAAACAAAACAAAACAAAAGAAGTTCCCAGGAGGGCAGAGGGTTGGTTTCTTAAGCTATGGGGCCAAAGAAAGAACCCTGACAAGAAGGACAGGAACTCTGTCCCATACTCGGTTTCCACCTTTAAACCCACACCATCCATCTCTTTTCAAACCTTCAGTGGAGTAAAGACCCGATTTTCTTCTTAAGAGCATTTAAAATCCTCCAACAAGGTACAGTTTACTGGACAAAGCAAACTAGTTCCTTCCCTGTTTGCTAGAAAATTCAAGCTGAAGAGAATTTTTATATAGCTTCCCTTAGACTCTGGGTGGACATGCACACACTCTATGGTGAGTCTACTCCTTTAAGGAGTTCCTCACCCAG
The DNA here is from genome assembly GCF_004785775.1 of Grammomys surdaster. Classification (NCBI taxonomy): domain Eukaryota; kingdom Metazoa; phylum Chordata; class Mammalia; order Rodentia; family Muridae; genus Grammomys; species Grammomys surdaster. The sequence goes on from NW_021620966.1 coordinate 1,403,746, forward strand.
AAGTCTCAGAGGGGCCCTCACTCCTTACAACCCAGGCTGTAGGAAACTGCCCTTCTGAGTTTGGCTAGGGAAGCCAGATGTGAAGAACAGTCCACTCATGCTCACTGTACTCGTTCTCACGGCCTCTGACAAGAACCCACATGTTTCCACACAGAGAACAAGTCTGCCCCATTACAGAGTTACTCTGTTGAAGAAAACACTGGTGTGATATTGGAAACATGCTGGGCCCACTTGTGAGAGCCGGAAAGAGAAGTTGTTCTCCTCAGGACGGCAGCAGAGGCCAGCGGGTGAAACTAAGTCCACCCTCACTTGGCCAGAAGAGACTGAGGGAGGGATTATTGAGCAAAACATCTGCAGCCTGAGACCACAGCGGGGTTTGCGGACTAGATACAGAGAGTATCAGCCCAGCAAGAGAATGGTCTGCTACCTTAGGGATTAGCTAGGGAAACAGGCTGTGTACAAGCTTGGCCTTGGGGCCAGAGTAGAAAGGGACCTTGTACCCTCCCCAGAGCCTGAACTTTTTTAGCAAATGACTTCAGCATTTAGCTGGATGTGTAGCACTGACTGGAGTGCTCGCCTCACCTGTACAAGGCCCGGAACTGCATTCCCAGCACCAGTGATCCAACTAAATAGCTTATTAACAAGTGGAAAATATATAAGCACACAACAATTACCTCTAAGAAAAAAAGTTATTAAAATCCCTCCTCATGTAATTTGCAAAATAAAAAGCTGAGACCACATGGGTGAGGGGAAAGTGGCAATGTCCTAATTAGCTATGTACTGTTGGCCAAAGTCCCCTCTCTGGGCCTTCAAACCCTTAAGTCAAGAGGACAGACCAGATCAGTGGCTCTCAGAACTTCAGAATACAACGGAATCACCTGTGGGGATGGGGGGATGATGCTGCAACAAGAGATTTGTACTTAAGTCTAAGGTAGGGCCTGGCGAATCACCTTGTTTCTAACATGATCCCTGATGCTGTTGGTGCTGCCCTGAGGATAACATTTTGAGAACCTTTGAATCAGATGACATTTAAACACATGACTAGGTCTCGCGTTCTTTTCTAGTCTGTGTCTCTATATTTCTCTAAGAGCCCCTGGAGAACTTGAAGCCAAACATGAGCAGATTGATGTTTTATGCCAGGCTTGAGGCTCCTGCCATCCATACAAAAAGAAGTTCTTAGCAAAGCAACAGAGTCTGACTACCCTGCCCACGAAGGGATTCCTGATCATGGAGTGCAGACTCTCCAGTTTGAATTGACCCTCAGCTGGCTGATTATAGGACTGAGTATTTCAACAGTGGCCAATACTGGTTTTCCTTTGTGCCATTGCAAAGCTAGGCCTAATCCTAGCTAGGGAAACAGGCTGTGTACAAGCTTGGGCTTGGGGCCAGAGTAGAAAGGGACCTTGTACTCTCCCCAGAACCTAATCTGGGCAGGCCTGGTGTATAGGCAGCAGCCTTCAGAAGGGCTGGCAACAGCCTTGGGTACATCTCCAGGCCCCTCAGTGTGGCCTAGTATCTGCCAAACAGTTGCCCAGCACGCACGCACACACACGCACACACACACACACACACACACACACGCCTGTGCGCACACATGCTCACATACACACACACTTCACCACACACGGAGCCCCAGTCAAGAGAACTAGATTTGCTTTGATGTACCTCTCACTGCACATTTGTTTCAGCTCCTCTCCTGGAGCCCGGTCTTATTTATCTTCTTGGCATGGGTTCTTAGGATACTTCCATTCAGACAGCAGCAAAATCACTCAGCTCCACTGTTTTATGAAGTTTATCAAACAGCAAAATATCCGGTCTCTTTGTCCTATGGATCTGGTGTGAATGTGCCTACAGATCTGCTTTCCTCCAGACGTCCTGGGGTCTGTGTGGATCCCCTTCCCTGTGAGTACTCTGCAAAATCCAGGCTTTGCACATTTCTTGCTGCAAGGGGCTCCAAAGCAGATGCAGGGCTTCAGGACTTCTCCTGAAGAGGGTCACACAGACACATATGCACGCGCTATGTTCTCACCCACTAGAGAGCTCCGTGCGCCACAGCAGACTGGCCTCTCTGTGCACCCCCATCCTGGCACTGTGCCCATCCCAACAGCAGGAGCTGCTCCTAGAATCATCACTACTATCTCAGTCTAAAACTTTGGGATCTCTGTGGAGAGAGCCCCATCCTGTGCAGGAGAGACTTGGGCTTTCTGCACCCCTTTAAAGGGAACGTGTGTTTCATAGTCACAAGGAAACTCAAAACAGCCACAGGCCTGGTCTCTCCCAGACCGTTGCCTCCTCCCTCAACATCCTGCTTGTACTGCAGAAATCATGTCAGCCCCGGGGGCTAAACCCATCAGTAGCTGGGTGATACTGATCCTAGATCTGGTAAGGCTGATCTAAGCTGTCCCTTTCCCTTTTAAGGGGACTCCTAAATTCCAGAGAGTCACCCTGGGCCTTACAAAGGTCTTGCCTTTACTGTTTTCAACACATGCTGGGGACAGGAGTGCTCCCTTCATGAATCTGCCTTAGAGGTTCAAAATGTCCTCCTGAAGACCCATTCCTGTGCTCTAACCTAGGAAAGCCAGCTGTCCCTCTTTTAATGCCAGAGGGGCTCTGTGGCTCCCTCCTATTGTCTGGCCTTTGGATCAAATATACACCCCCCCAACACCCCCCTACACACACAGAGACACACACAGACACACAGACACACACACACACCTTACTCCAATGTGAAAAATGAGTCTTGTCATTTCTTCTGATAAATACCTCTTTCCCCAGTCATCCTTGCCCGGTCCCTCATCCACATTCCAGTACAAGTCTTCTCATCACCTTCCTGGACCAATCTTTTGCCTGCTGAGTATGTTTCCTTTGCTTATGCCCACCAGCCACCTTGGGAAAGTTACTTTCTCTGTAAAATGAAAACTACTTTATAAGGAGGTGGGAATTAAATAAAAGCAAATCGTGGAAAGGGATCTCACTCATCAGCAAGTGTTCAACAAATATTAGGTTTCATGTTTATCATTATTCTGGCCAAGCTTCCAAAATTGTCTTCCCACCTCTCATCCACCTACTAAAAAACAAGAATGGTAATAATATGCCCACTGAATACTAACTGTGGGCCAGGCCCTGCTCTAGTTGCATCTCAACACTCTTGAGTGGCTCCCTATTTTCTAAAACAAACAGCCATTCTTCACATCCTGCTCATCCTACCGGTCATCTCTGCTCCTCCTGGCAGTCCCTCTGATAGAGGGGGTAAGAGGTTCCCTGCCCGATCCCCTCCCCAACATGTCCTTTCACACATGAAATCAGGAAGAAAAAAAAAAAAAAACCTTCACGTTTTCTCAGGCTGAAACACAAAAAACTTTGAGTATTCTCTGGGGAATTGTGTGGAGGAGGGGTGGTGCTCCTCTGCTTTAGCTCCTGTAGTCCAGGAACATCTCATAACCACCTAGTGGTTTTCTTCTCTACCCGAAAGTCACTTGGGGGTACGCCAGCCCCTCCTGACTGTCTAGTTTCCATCAAGGGCAAGTGTTCACATTTAGACAACATCCAATGTTTCTAGGGAATCATTCATTATTCTAAGTCTTCTCTACCCAAGTGGGGATGGGGGGGGAGTGCCTGGTAAGAAGGATGCAGCCAGGCCATGACGCAAGGGTGTAATTTTGGTCCCATCATTCTGTCGATACAGACTCTGCTCCACTGAACGCTCAGATCCTTTGAATCGAGGGTACTAAGAGAGACTAGCTGCTCTGCATGTGAGATGATCCTGACTCTGACAGTGTTGCCTGCTGGAGGCCGTGCAAGCTTACCATATATCTGTCATGGCCTCTCTTTCGCAGCTTACAGCAGAGAATGTGTAAGTCCAAGTACACTTCTCATTCTCCAACTCTGTAAAGCACAGAGATGAGTTTGTTCCTTTCCTCTGCATGTGTGGACTAAGGGACCCATGGAGAGATGGACAGTGTTGCATATCTACAGACCCAGTGATCGGAAGTGCTAATCTCTATCTAGTTTGAGGCTTGCTTGCCATGACAACTGGACACAAGAGCAGAGAGAAAACAAGAACACACTTTTTCCCATTATTGGGGTCTCAGGCTTTCTCGGAGACAGGCAGTTATCATCCCGTGGGCTTTGACACTTGCCTGCCAAGCACCCTTATGCAATCCTTGGTCACACTAAACTGGGACTAACCTAGGTAGCCAGTAGACAGTGGCAGAAGCCACGGTGCATTGAGCTGCATATGGTGGAGCATATATATAATAATCCCAGCAGTTGGGAGGTAGATGGAGGAGCAGAATCAAGAGTTGAAGGCCAGCTTTGGTTACAAAAGACCTTGTCTCAAAACACACACACAGACACACACACAGACACACACGGACACACACACACTGAAGGGTACAAAGGGAAAACCAAAAAAAAAAGCAGTAATTGTGTAATAATTACCAGGCCACAGATTGCACTGCCACAGTGGTCTCTCAGACCATTTGCTGTGTGGGAGGGTCACCTGGTTGTGCTTGGTGACATTCAACCAATCACACAGGATGAGCCAGGACCAATTTGTCAACCCTGTGAGCAAGCCACTTGGAAACATCTCCGATCCCCAGTCAAACTCAATCTGAGTTGAGATCCTGAGCAACCCCAGCTAGAACCACAACCATTCAAACCATTCCTGGATCCCATGGTACCCGAAGTTCCCCTGCGAACTGACTATTAAGTCTCTAAGCGTTGAGATATTTTGTTATGCAGCAACAGATAACTGATGGGATATGGCTCTAAATCATTTTCTCCATTTGTGAGACGGGAAAGTTAACACTAAGTTTATAGCATTGTAAAGATTAAGCTGGACTGACACATGGCAGGCATTCTGTAAACAATGGATGTGGATAGAATCCCCACTCACTTCCTCTCCTTGCCAAAGATTCCAGAAGCACTGAGGAAGCTGGGCCCAGCCTTTTGTACTTGCTACCCTGTGCCCCTCTCAATTCCTTCTAAAGTTCAGGCCCACTTCCAGCTCTCTCCCACTTCATTCCTGGCAGACCCTGGTCTGGAGTGGATGTACCTAAACCATGGTGATGAGTTCCCTCAAGAATTCTTGGGTAGGTCCACTCACATTTCTCAGGGTGTTTGGGGGTGTATGTTTGGGTTTCTTTCCGAGGGCCCCAAATGTGATAATTACATACTTATTAGCCCTGTAAAATAACAAATCTGGAATCTGCACTCTGGAACCAATGGATTTCCTGCTGAAATGAGTTCAAGGGATGCCCTAGCCAGCACTTTCTGTAAGAGCCAAAACCCTGCTACAGAGGCTGCACAGAAGGCCCCACCAGCCCACACCACTCTGCCCTTCCACTCCTCTCTCCACTTCAAGGCTTCCATTGTGACTGTGCTTACTGGCTCTCGGTCCTCACTCTTCTTATCATTGTTACTTCTCTGTGGACTTACTGTGTGCCTGCTGGGGGTTGGTCTTGGGTGCCTCTTCTCTGAGTAGAGGGAATTCCTAGGAACTGGGGCTTTCTCTTCACCTCCTGTAGATGAAGACCGTGCTGGAAGCTGTATTTAGGAGATACTAGAAGCTAGACTGATGACCCTGGAACTAATCTCCTGCTCTCTAGAATGTCTAGATTCTGTGGACTCCTCCTCCTCCCCCAACCTAGGTCCAGCAAACGTCATTACATCTAAGTTCTCCCAACTCCCCATGGCTTCCTCTCCCACCTAGGATCTACTCTTTCTGGGATTCTCTTTCCTCCCACCCCTCCACTCACATTACTTGGGCAATCCCCACTCTACTTTTTAGATTCAACCTTAGAATAACTCATGACCACCTGTCTCCTGCTGTCACCATTGCTGGGTTAGGCACCTTGCTTTGTCCCTTACAGCAGCCTGAGTACAATCATACACTTTGAGATAAAAACCTATTGCTTTGCGTCCTTCTCTCAGTCATTTGGAAAGGCCCTGAATGTAAGTGATACTGTCTCTGGCCCACTCCTCTGCGCTGTCCTCTTTCTGCCATGTGACAGGCATTCAACAAATGTTTGATGGCTATACATCATTGCATAATATTAATCAAGGTGTTAGAACTTCCCCCTAGGGGCTGGAGAGATGGCTCAGAGGTTAAGGGCACTGACTGCTCTTCCAGAGGTCCTGAGTTCAATTCCCAGCAACCACATGGTGGCTCACAACCACCTGTAATGGGATCTGATGCCCTCTTCTGGTGTGTCTGAAAACAGCTACAATGTACTCATGTAATAAAATGATTTAAAAAAAAAAAGAACTTCCCCCCAAATCTAACAATACTCATTTCTGCATTATACCAAGAATAAGTTCATAAAACTCTGCAACATGGCAACATGGGCCACATGGGCCACTTGCTAGAGAATTCATATATTTTCACACTAAAACAGCAAGTCTGCTGTACTATCTCAGGTCCTCTGAACACAGCCACACTACAGGCATCTCATATATATATACATATATATATATATATATATATATATATATGTGTGTGTGTGTGTGTGTGTGTGTGTGTGTGTGTGTGTGTGTGTGTATGTGTATGTGTATGTTCAAAGGTATGTATATAAAATAGTGTGTGTGTGTGTGTGTGTTTAAAGGTGGATCTAGGCTTAAGAAACATCTGTGTAAACACTAATTCACTCAGTTCAGTAAAGCTGACCACAGAATTATTCCTTGTACTTTTCCAGTATAGAAACTTAGGTATGGAGAGGTTATGTAGCTTTTCAATCAAACACATCAAATTGATAGAGAAGGAAAAAGTAGTTCTTAAACTTTCCCGAAATTTCACTCTAAATCATAGGATTCAGTCTGTATTGTTAGAACCTAGTCAAGAATCCTGGTTTCCACAATGCAAACCTTTCTTAAAAATATCATTCATTGGCGAGGAACACCGGATCTTAAGGTTTATTTACCATTCCTTAGCCTGACCTTCCAGGAAGAATGTAGCTAATGAGAAACAATCCACTTGGGCTCCTCAACCCAGAATTTTCATAAGGATCAACTTAGGATTTCAGTGTCTAAATAGAGCAATGACAAAGCTGGGTATGGTCCCTTCCACAGCAAAAGCAAGCAACTGGAAAGCAGTTTTGTATATATTAAGAAAATCGCAAACGCAAGGTTACATTTGTAGCATTGTTCTGGCTCCTCTTGGATACCCACAGAAGGACGTTCACTTTCATGTGGTGGAGGCAGAGAGATGTAGAAAGTAAAGGGGGAAATATAGCTGGACCTGATATCTCCCCAATCAGAGAGCTAACCTAACACTCGGGCTAGGAGCCGGGACTGAGCCACACTAACTCACTTCCATGCAAGAGATGAGCTGCTTCACTTTAGCAAAGCATCAGCACTGTTCATGCAAGGATACCCTCTGTATCCTGGTCTCAGCTATCATCAGCAAACCCTCCTGGGAGATGAATGGATTAAACAATCATCAATAAAGTGTAATTTCTATTTTAAACCTCATTTTCCTTAACAAATGGAGAGATTTTTTTATAGAGTGTTTTTTTTTTTGTCTTGTTTTTTAATTACAGGACCTAGAATTCTCTGGATCACGTATGGGCTTTTCTCTTACCTCTGTTGAGAAGGAATCAGTGACAAATGCTGCTAATCTAGTGGTTATTAAATGGCACGAAAAACGAATTCATGAATTCTCGTAAAACCTTGTCCCACATCTAAATTAGTATAAAATCACTCAGGTGTGTCAGACGCTGTTTTGTTTGGTATCCGCTTAGCAGAGGTCATCCCTCCATCCCTGTCTCTGGCCACCACAGCTGAGTGCCACTTAGTGTTCCTGAGGCCACCACTGCAGCTCAAACCAACCCTGTCCCCAACCCCATCTGCTCTAAACTTCCCTTTGGGGAACAAGTCCCAGCCTTCCCATTAGGAAATGGGCTGTATAAAAGTGATCTCTACCTTGCTTTGTTAGCTAAAGCACAGAGAGTCTTGTGGGGTAGGAAGAATGGATCAGAGAGCAAGTTCTGATACTAACTAGTTATGTCCTCATTGGACAAACAGCTTATTCTATAAAAGTGGCCTGATAATTGTGCTTACATTGTAGGTTGTTGGGAAGAGAAAATAAATCCATGCATGTTGGATACATAAAAGTCCAGCACACTGTGTATAAACAAACAGCAGTGAAATGAGGGTTCCTGGGTCTCCCGGTGCTCCCCCAACTCTCAAACCATCTAAGAAGAAAAAAAGACCTTGGAAGGTCTGTGTTTTCTATGCACCCGCTCCACCAGACTTCCTCAACCAAGGACAGACTGTGGCCTGAATTTGGATCAGTGGTTTAAAGGGAATAGGAAGGACTCCTCTGGGCTTTTTGTTCTTCATAGTTGTGCGACAAAACCCTTCTAGAAGAGGTAAGTCCACTATACTCAGATCTGGGCCCTCCTGTCTCCTTAGTTCAATTAGGAACACCATTATGGGATGGAAAGTTGCCGCTGCTCAGAACAGAAGGATGTCAGGAGGAATTTCTAGAGCTGGGAAGGGTGTGGGTGGGTCTGTGGGGCAACAGAATCCTTTGTTCAGCTCCAGTGTCAGGGCCATTCTATCTGGAGTCAGGAGACTTCCATAGAGTCTGTGATAGGACCCAGAAATCTGGGTTCCCATTTTCTTGAGAAATCACCATTGTCATTTAAATTAACATGGTATGGAGAAATAAAAGTGCTTCTCAAATACCCTTGTCTATATGTGTGTGACCCATTTTTATGACAAGAAAACTGAGGCACCTAGGACAAAAAGCTCAGCATTTATCCCAAGATGCCTTGTTTAATTTGTTGATGACATTGTTCTTGTGTCATACTTTCATCTTCCAAATTAAGCTCCTTGGTAACTTTGTTGATTAGCTATCCTGAAGTGATACAACCTTCCAGACAGTCAACATTACCTATAATTGACAATTATGGAAAACTTTTATTAATAATCAGTTCAACAGTGTCCATAGCTGAGATCCAGTGGACTCCCCTCTGGTTCGGGCAGAGGGAAAAACCTCATTTTAAGCCAAGCTTCTCTAGCTGGAAATATCAGCCCCAGGTGCTCCCATCTCTGCCTAGCCTGCAGTCTGTGATTAGGGCCTAATGGCCATAATGCCTCCAATGTGGTGTTTAAGCCAATAAGGCTTCGGAAAAGTTACGGTATGTTTAATAATGGCTTAATGACTCCTTGTGAGATGCAAGGCTTCTGGTTCCTGTTTGGCCTTGATTTACAGCCCAGCTCTGGCTGAGGACAGCCAAGAAACCTCCTCTAAGCCTCCAACGGAAGAGGGAGGTGTTCACACCAGGCCTCTTAGATTCCTTTTAAAAATGAGAATTCAAATAGAATACAAATGATGTTTGACTCCCTACCCCTCTCGCTAATCTCCAGGGGTACTTAAAAATATAAATGTTTTAACCCAGACATAAGGGATCTTTAAGCTCGGGTCCAAAGGACCTCTGGTATTTCTTCCCAGATCTTAGGCACAGTAAGAATTGTTCAATTTCAGAAAGGCTAAGCTATACCCTAATCCTAGGCTTCCTTTGGGCTGGGGAGACTTGCCTCTTGGGAGATACAATCCTATCCACACTATGTTCAAAATAGCAGGCCTGAAGGAGTTCACTTGCTGTGGATCCCTGGACAATCTGAAAGACATTCATTTCACGCTGCTCTGAAGTACAATGACCCTTCTGCTCTTCCATACCTGACCTTTGCAAAAAGCTACCTGGGCAGACAACTGTGAAACCTAGAAACCTCTCTGTCTGGTCTGGCTTTCCTGGGCTTTGGAACTCACCGCTGATATGTAGAGGGACCACAGTCAGATACAAACACTAAAGGATAGGTTCAAGGCATCACAGATAATTAATGATAGTATTCAGGCCCAAGCTCCCCAAGCCCCCACTGTCTCCACAGTGTCCAATCACTCGGACGCCTAGGCAAAACAGTGTCTATGGGAGATGTACTTGCTTTTTTCCAGATACCAGCAAAAATAAAAGGAACCAGGAGAAGAGGTAACTCTACCACTGTAGAGGCCTCTCCTCTCAGACTGATGTCAGATCAGGCCTCAAAGATTTTGTTGGAGGGGGGGTGGGGGGGGGGGGGGGTAGGTCTGCCCTCACCACCTCACCTCCCCAGGGCCAAGAGCCACTATGATGAATATCATATCAGGACTTGAGGGTGCAGCTCAGAGCCAAGGACTCACCCGGACTAGATAAAAGGGATCTTGCCCTCGAAAGGAAGCAGCTTTCCTCTCTTCCAACTGCTTGTGATGCCAGGCTCGGGGTGAAGGGGGAGGGGGTGTTCCTGGGCTCCGAGGGGTTAACCCGCACGGGGCCGCACGTGACGTGGATGGTTCCAGCATTAAGTCAGAGGCGCGGCCCCCTCTCCTGCCCCCCACCCCCCGCGGCGTGCGCCGCTCCCGGGGGCTCCGCGCCCCCGAGCCCAGGTCCCTCCCCCTTGGCAGGCGCTCACAGGCCGCGCGGGTTAGCGGGAGCCCCGGAGCTCCGGCGGCCTGTGAGCCGGAGCCGGCATGGACCCCGAGCGCTGCACGCCTTTCTCCGTGGGACCCGCAGCCGGTCCTTACGCGGCCGCGGGCGACGAGGCTCCGGGCCCCCAGGGGACTCCGGATGCTGCGCCTCACCTGCATCCCGCGCCACCCCGCGGTCCGCGCCTGAGCCGCTTCCCGGCCTGCGTGTCCCTGGAACCCTACCTCCCAGAGCCCGCCAAGCCGCCAGCCAAGTACCTGCAGGACCTCGGGCCCGGCCCGGTGCTCAACGGCGGCCACTTCTACGAGGGCTCCGCGGAAGGTAACGCGCCGGGTGTGGCGGGGGGGTGGGGGGGACGGACCCCATGTCGTTCCCTCCCCCGGCCCTTCCTGATCTCCCCGACTCTCTTTCCCGCTTTCTTGCTTCTCAACCTTGGGTATGTCTCGCATTTTCCACGATTCCCTCGCTAAATCGCTGCTGGCCTGGGCAGGCAAGGCCAGGGCATCGGGGACGGCAGAATCGCCCATGTGCCCGGCCGGCAGAGGCAATGGGAGGTGGGAGGTCAAAGGAGGGTGAAGTAGCGACGATCTTGGGCCCATTCCCGCCCCCAAGGCGATTGAACCTGGGAGGAGAGACGTGCTCATCCAGAGCCGAGCCTCTGCTGCCACCGACCCTGAAAAGGGGACTGGGTCGAGGGCCCGGGAGCCTAACTGGGCCCCAAAGCTGGGAGAAAAGAGCTCGGCTTTTGTGCATGGCGCCCGCTGAGGGCGTAGAGGCTGGGCCTCGACTTAGTGGCCAAGCTGGACTCAGCGAAGGAAAGGCTACGACCTAAACTTACCCAGCTCTCCTCCTCGGGCCCAGCCTCTGCAGGAAAATGTTTCTGGTGCGGTTGGACGCTCCGCAGAGTGGCGGTGGCTGCTCCCCACTCAGTGCCGGCACTGTCTTCAAGATCAAATAATTATGTTCTTGCTTCTCAGATTAACTTGGCTTCCCTGTCGCCGCGGGGATGGCTGCCTTTCTTGCAGTTGGCATCTCGGCACCGAATCATCACCGCTGAGCCGTCGGAAGCGGCCCTGAACAGTCTTAAATTCCAGGGTGCATCCCATTCCGGGGACGGTGCCCTGTGTGCTAAGGCGGGCCAGACCGTGCTTTATCTGAGAATGCGCCTGAATGGCAAGGCCTGCCAAGACTGGTTTGCTGCCTATTGTACTCGCTGACCCACGAGTGGCTCAGCACCCACGCCCACCCCTTGTAGCCTGGACTCAAAACTAGATCCCGGGAGATCCTCCAATGCGGTAATCGTCTGCTCCTCGCAGGCCTCCTCAGAGAGGCTGGGCAGCGAACAGCTCCCGGCTTCGTCTGGTCCGGGTGGTGAGAGTGTGCAGGGGAGGCCCGGGAGGTGTGTTGGGGTCATCGGAGGAAATGAGCAAGTCCGCCGAGCTTCGCGTCTAATGCCGTTTGAAAAAGGCTCTCCTGATAAAAACCACAGTTGGGACTTAATGAGAAGCAGTTGGCCTGGCTCCTCTGATCCCTGCCAGACGGCGGCGGCAGCCATGCAGCGCCCAGAGCACCTCCAGGGACAGGTACCCGTCTGGGTCGGTATCGCACCCTGTAGCACCCCACCACAGTCCAGTGTCCCCGCCGCTGCGCAGGTTCTTGCACCTACTGTTGGGGTTCTTGGACAGCGGTGGGTCTGGTCGCACTATGAAAACCAGTGCGGTTGAATGGGCTGGCAGTGAGTCTGTTGTCGCAACGAAACAAGGCGAAAGAAAGTCAAACGATGCAGTCAGCCCAAAGGGAGAGAGGGAAATTGAACAAAACAACGGATTACAGTCTGAAGAACAAAGATAACAAGCGGAATCCGTCGGTGAGATGGAGAGAAGAACGAAAGGGAGGGAATAAATGGACGAACGAAAAGAGCAAACAGCAGATCGAACGAAGCGGGTAAACGAGGAAGAAAAAGACGAGAGAGAGAGAGAGAGAGAGAGAGAGAGAGAGAGAGAGAGAGAGAGAGAGAGAGAGAGAGGTCGAACAAACGAAGGAAGAGGGCATTTCCTAAAAGGATAGAGTACACCAAAATATGAACAAGTAGGATACGAAAATTAACGATTCAGGCAGTGTAGGGACAAACGCGCAAAGAAGGCGCAGTCGACCGAACTCAACCCTGAGCTGGGATCCTGGCCACTCTCCCTCCCTCAAGACAGCACTGGCTGGAGCTTCTCTATCCTGGTCTTGGTTGCACGAGGGATTCTAAGTAAAGGTAACTCCCATACACACACCCACACCCACATCCCCATGTCCCTGCCTTTAAAATACGGTCTCTGAATGTTGGCTGGTCTGTGCTGAGATCTGGTTTTCGCCCGGGGCCTGGCGCACATCGCTTCTCTCTCGTCCCGCGCCCGCATCCCGCTGCCCTTGGCCACAGTTTACGCCCTGTCCTTCTTCTTAAGAGGCCCTTGTTTCGTCCTTTCCAGTCACCTATGCACCCTCCGCAGTGGCTGTGTGTGCAGGGATCGGTCATCCTGGCTCCTCCAGGGCTGCCAATTTGTCTCTACGCTGACTGTCTAACAGAGAACGAAAGGCTCCCGCTGGAGTACTACCCACCTGCCTCAGTGGAGATCCATAGCCCTAAGACCCGGCCGGACCGACCTCCACCGGAGAATTTAAGTCCTTGGCTAAGAACCTCTAAGGAGAACACCATCGCCCCGCTAGCGTCCCTGCGCTTGGCGCTTATTAAGGACTTAAGGTCTTTCACTAAGCGGCGGTCAGAACTGAGGAAGCCCGGACTTCAGAGACTACTATGACTCATTTAGCGGGCAGAAAACAGCACACCTTACAGCAAGACTGCCGTGAAAGCTGAAAGCCAGGTGACTGATTCTGCGACAACAGTAGATGCCACGGATCTGAACTTTGAAACAGCCAAGAGAGAAGCTGCTCACTGACCAAGCTTACGGTGGCTTGAGACAGCATGTGATAGGGCTGTGGAGAGATTCTCCCAACCCGGATGCACAGGTTTGAAGGAAAGGTCGGAGATAAAGAATCTGCCCCCTGTTGGCACGTTAGAGGTCCCAGCCCTAGCACCTGGATTTCACTCTTACAGAGCGCTATTGCATTCCTGTGGTTGTACAGGCTCCCAGTGACCAACAACCAACTTCAGTACTCTCTGGACCACCCCCAGAGTGGTATAGAAACGACAATAGTTCAAACCTCCAATGAACCCTCCTTAACAGAACAACCTTCCCCCTGGCGACCTTAAACTTAGCCTGCTGGCCCCGTTTGGCTCTGCTCTCCCTGGGCCTTACTACTCAGGAGGCTGCTTGGGGGCCTCTGAAAAGTGAAGAGTCCTCCAGCTAGACCAGGGAGGTTTTAGGGAAACTAACAATGAGGAAAGCAGTTGTCTGTCCCTTGGAGAGGACTGTAGAGGGGACAGACATGAGAGAGGAGCAGAGGCCAGCAGGCTTAGCCGCTTTTGGAGGGAGATAGCTGCTCTATTGTGTTTTGATCTCTTGACTTTATCAGCTTATGGGCTCAAGGTTAGGAAAAGCAAGTGCCTGCAACCTAGAATGGAGTATTCCTTCTGAGCTGGATCTTGTGGGAACAGACATGAAGGGTAAGGAAGCAGAAAGCAAGGGTCTGGACCATGGGGAGCTCTGTGTCATAGGGATAGTACCCTTAAGCCCCTGCCCTGAGTTCCTCTCGCCCATTTCTGCCTGAAGTCCATCTTCATCTCCCTGAAAATCCAAGACACCAAGGGCCTGATATCTCTAGGGTGAACCATTCCAGGCTCTCCGCTGTGTCTGACAATTTTCTCTTGTTTGTTTGACATCGTCCGTCTCTCTGTCCTAGCAAACAGGACTGCCTCTGAAACCAAACTGTGATGATGGAGAACAGAATGTCAGGGATGCAGTGAGATTCCTCTCTGTGTTGCCTGTGGGTCATGAAGGAGATTGTTGCTACAGGCTGGGGTAGCCAGAGGCCTGGCCAGACTCTCCCAGGTTTTCAGTTCACCCGTGGGAAGCTTATTTCACAGTCTGGGTGGCCCAGAGAGGTCACTGACCACTTTCCAGTTGAAAACGACTACCAACCTGCCCTCCAGACAGGGACTCATCTGACTGTATACCCCTACACACACACACACACACACACACACACACACACACACACACACACA
>NW_021620966.1:1418392-1443054 GCF_004785775.1 Grammomys surdaster
ACACACACACACACACACACACACACACACACACACACACACACACACAGCTGTGATCAGGACATTAAGTCCCCAAGAGGAAACTGCTTGCTTCTTTGGTGCCAGCTAGCTAGGCCTCCTGGGGGCCAGGCCCCTGTTGGAGATGGGCCTGGGGCCAAAGAAGGGGCCCTCTGAGTCAGCAGGGCATCTTTGTGGTTTAGTGGCTTCCATCCCTGCTAAGGACTGTTAAGGAGGACTTTATGGGGACACTGCTAGGGGTCCTTTCCAGAGGGTAAATGTGGGGGATGAGCATGATGACCTATTTTTCACCATGCCAGGTCAGTTCCTAAGTGACTGCATATCAGAATGAGGCTGCTGGGGACTGTTCCCAGCCTGCTCTGGAACCCTCCCTGACTGGTAATGGAGGTGATAAAGCAGTCAGAAACTACTGAGGTGGGAGGGATAGACAACTCTGAGGATAATGGGGAAAGGGAATTGTGTTTCTGGTCCCTCATTAACTCCTCCAAAGCCCAGCCTATCTGGCTTCCATCTTTTATGCTGGAGCTTGAGTTCTTGCTCAGGCGTCACAACTTTAGGATGAATGAGGGCGGGTGATTCCTTGTGGAATCATCATTGTCCTGGCTTGCTCTTCCACCTCAGAGCTGGGAAAATTAACATTGATGTGAGGCACGGGGAAAGCAGCCAGAGGTGGTCTATGCATCTCTGTCCACGCCTGCCTGGACCTGGTAGCAGAGGCATGAGCCTGAGGGCCTGGGAACCAAGTCCAGCACAGCCAGAACAAGAGAGCACTCTGGAAGGAGTGGGAGATGTCAACCACGCCATCCTTAACCCCTGCCCCCACTCTTGGCCCTGCCAGGGTGGCAGTCCCTGCTGTGGCGCCAATCCTGGCACCTCCATACCCTGTGGGACACACCACCACAGAGCACTTCCCCAAAATGAACCTCTCCTCTGGCCTCATCACATCTTCCCAGACCACAGAGCACATGGCTCCCTAGGGCCCCCTCCCCAGCTGGAGGCTCAGCAGTCAGGCCTCTGAATGCCAGGCTCCAAGGGAGGGTGACTGCCAGGAGGAAGGGCAGGGGAAGGAGGCGGAGGCGAGACTGAAGCGTCAATACTCTTTCCCTCCCTCTATCCCACCCACAAAACCCTCTGTTAGGTTTCCATCCTCCTTTCTGTTTCCATTGCAGCTGAGGAGAAGGCCTCCAAAACGGCCAGCTTCCCCCAGCTGCCAGTGGATTGCCGAGGTGGTCCTAGAGACGGACCCTCTAATGTGCAAGGTTCCCCGGGCCCCTGCCTGGCCAGCTTGAGTGTCCCTCTTTCCCCGGGACTCTCTGACTCCATGGAGTTGGTCAAGAGCAAGAGCAAGAAGCGCCGGAACCGCACAACCTTCAGCACGTTCCAGCTGGAAGAACTGGAGAAAGTCTTCCAGAAAACCCACTACCCTGATGTGTACGCTCGGGAGCAGCTGGCTTTACGGACGGACCTGACTGAGGCCAGGGTACAGGTGAGGGCATGGTGGGTACCAGACTCTCTGGATGCCACAGACACTCAGGCTACGGACCAGGTCACGGAAGAGCTAGGAGAGGTGGGCACTAGTGTCCCACAAAGCTGCCCTGCCCAGGCCCTGCTGGCACCTGGCCTTTGGGAGCTCAGCCTTCAGGCTCAGCTCTGCTGTGGCCACAGACTTTTCTGTATTCCTAACAAAATACGTCACTGGGTCAAAGCTTAGGCACAGACTTACAGGTAATAGCCTCTTGCAGCCCAGATATCTGTATAGGAGCCCTCTACTATTTACTAGCTAGCCAGATGAACTGGTACACGTCACTCAATGGATTTTTGTTGCCTACATTTGGAAAAGAGGATACCAGTAGCAAGCCAGAGAATTCTTGAGGGTCACCCGTTGAGCAGCGTTTTGGGAGAAGTGATTGCTTAACCTGCTACTTGGAAGTTGGTTGGCCAGAACAGCAGGGTCGCTGAAGAGCACACGAGCCTCCACATGAGCCAACAAGTAGTTCCTAGTTAGAACTTGACCAGGAACCCTTCCTGACTCCAACAGGTCCTTCTATACAGAAAGCAACCCTTAGGCTCTTTGCCTAAGGTCATCACTTCATGTGATGGAGAACCTGGCCTTGGGGAAGAGGGAGAGAGGGGTGGGTAGATGCTCAGAGAGAAAGAAAGCCATGGCCAACCATGTCAGAAGCAATGGAGCGAATGAGGGTGACAAGGAAGACTGTGAGGGGGAGGCGAGAGAAAGACTGAACATCTGTGCCCTTGCTTTGATCATGGTTTAGTCAGAACAAACTCCCCAGTGGCAGAAAAGGAGGCACTGGAAGGGGTGTTTGGGGTTCTAGAGAAAGGTGAGGTGGCTGCCTTGGCAGAGGAACCTGCTGCTCCTACCCTGAGGGAAGACGAGGGGTGAAGCTCCTGTTAACTACTCCCTGATGGGCCCCTTCCAGAGACTCTTGAGAAGATGTTAGGGTGGAGGCCAGCTCTAGCAGGCTATGGGGCCCCATAAACCATTCTACAGAAGCCAGAACCATCGATCAAAGCAGACCTGACAGCCAGATCCAAAATAGGACCAGAGGAGCTTTGGCTGTTTTCTCTCCTTTGCCGTGTCCTGCTTTCCTGTTCTATTTAGGTGGCAGCTAAAACTGTCACCTGTGACTGTCCATCATGGTTTTCCAAGCTATGGGAACAACCCCAGATTTTATAAGCCAAGGGAGCTCAAAACAGGGAGTCTCAGTTACGTTGGGGTGGTGTCTGAATTGCTCTTCCCTGTGGAAATGCAAGAGTGTTTTTGGGGGTACACACTTTTCTTACTCCTCTCCTAAGCCCCCCCTTCTTCTCCTAGGCTCTTCCTCTCCTTTCCTAGCCCCCTCCCCATCCTCTCCTAGTTCCTCCCCATTTTTTCCCTTTTCTTTTTATTTTAATTTGGAAATGGGGTCTCATTCTGTCTAGAACCTAGGCTGTTCCAGGATTCATTTGACACCCAGGCTGACCTCAAACTAAAGATTCTCCTACCTCAGCCCCCTGAGGGCTGGCATGAACACATTATAAGACTGAGCCACCAGGCCCAGCTCTGAGGCCTTTTCGCCCCTGGAAAAATAAAGGAGGATTCATGGGACTCCCAAACCCAGTCCAGAAGCCTCCCCAACCCCCAAGGCCCTAGAGAGTAGGGAGTTTTTTCTCTGACAGGAGCATGACGCTCACCATAAACTCCACCCCATGAAGAGGACTAATTAAGACCACACATGGGACAATGGAGAGGGCAAGTCCCAAGCCCAGGAAGAGCGCCACAGTGGAGAGGCTCCAGGGGGAATGGGTGGTGACAGGAAAGTAACTCCCCATAAAGGCCTGTGTGCTTGAGGAACAGAGAGAGGGGAGGCAATTCTTGACCTTGGCCACACCTACCCTGGTATCACAACAACCCAGCAGCATGGAGAATGGAGAATGCACAGCCTCTTCTTAGTTTCTTCTCAAGTTACTGATGTAGGTGGGTAGAGGTCACCATGGAGCAAAGGCTAGATGAGGGCTGAGGTGTTCGCATCCCCGACAGGATAAGAGAGTCTCACACACATACGCACGTGCACAGCTCCTTCTATTTCTTATTTCTAGCTGGATCCCTAGAAAACAGCGGTTGGTTTGTGCGTGGTTGGTATGGTTGGTTTGGGCTTTGGTTTTGGATTTTGGCTTCAAACTCAATATGTGGCTGAAGTTGGCCTTGTACACCTAATCCTCTAGCCTCCACTTGCTAATTCTGGGATTACAAATATGCACCATTACACTCACTCTGCCTTGGTTTTGATATTCCCAACATCTGACACACTGTTTTTTTTTTTTTTTTTAATGAAAGACATAAAACCATATATACCAATACAAATAAATGAAATTGGATTGGGTAGGCCAAATTCATCACATATACGCTCAGATGTGTATAAAATACATCACACACACACACACACACACCCCTACACCTGCCAAGAACTCATAAATGACTGAGAATGGGGCCAGACCTAAGCAGCCTTGCTAGTAGCTGGGCTCTAGGCCAGGTGTTCCAAGGATCCACTGAGAGGTTAAACAGGACCTCAGCCTGAATAGGATGCTACAAGGCAGATCAACCAGAGAAGCTAAGAGGACAAGACTTAGCCACACATGGGCACACCTAACAGGTATCCTGGGCCCCTGAAGCCCACAGACCCCCTTCCCCTACAATACTGTGAAAAGATCTAACCAGGTTGGAGATGAAGAGAGTGACTCAGCCTAGAGAATGGTTGTGGAGGCTCTGGGAGCCAGTGATACTGCTCTGGGATTGGGGCTCTCCCAGGCTCCCTTGGCCCTGGGAACAGTGTGGATTTCTAAGCTCCTGCCACTTGGAATTCTGTGG
Organism: Grammomys surdaster; assembly: GCF_004785775.1. NCBI lineage: Eukaryota > Metazoa > Chordata > Mammalia > Rodentia > Muridae > Grammomys > Grammomys surdaster. The sequence continues at coordinate 1,422,777 of NW_021620966.1, forward strand.
CTTGGATATAGACCCCAGGAAATGGCTCAGTGATTACCCTCACCCATTAGGCCTCAGGCCTCAGGGCTACTCCTGTACCCCTTAACCTTCCCAATGGTCCCCAGGTCTGGTTCCAGAACCGAAGGGCCAAGTGGCGGAAGCGTGAGCGTTATGGGAAGATGCAGGAGGGGAGGAACCCCTTCACTACTGCCTATGACATCTCTGTGCTGCCCAGAACTGACAGCCATCCTCAGGTGAGACCTTTAGTTCCACCCTTCATCAAAGTGTGTCCCTGGGGTTGCCAGTGAGAACATGTACTCTGGAGGAGGAGAGAAGCTGTAGAATCTGGGTCCTGTGTTATGTGGGCAAATCACTTCTTCCTCCACAGAACAGGGTTGTTGCCTACTCTGATACATACAGAACATAGAAAAATTGAAGAAGAAAGTATAGTTCTGAGAAGTCACTGCTGGGATGCCCTGGAGGCCAGAGTGGGTGGTAGGGGGGATGGGTCTGAACCAAGTGGAGATTTCTAAAAAGCTTTTGAGCCTTCAAGAACGAGGGAGCCACCAGGGTAAGGCAAACAGCTTCTGGGCAAGTAGCTCATCCCCTTCTTCTCCTTCTCTGCAGCTGCAGAACTCCCTGTGGCCCAGCCCAGGATCTGGGAGCCCAGGGGGACCCTGCCTCATGTCTCCAGAGGGCATCCCCTCTCCATGCATGTCCCCATACTCCCACTCCCATGGAAACGTGGCTGGCTTCATGGGAGTGCCAGCCTCCCCGGCAGCCCACCCTGGCATCTATTCCATCCATGGCTTTCCTCCTGCCCTGGGAGGGCACAGCTTTGAGCCTTCTCCAGATGGCGACTACAAGTCCCCAAGCCTCGTCTCGCTCAGGATGAAGCCCAAAGAGCCCCCCAGCCTGCTGAACTGGACCACGTGATGGGTTACATGGCACAGACTGAGTGTCCACTTCTCTTCCTGCTCTGGCCTGCTCCTAGCCCATCTCTACCTGGACACCACCAGCAAACCCTTTTACCTCCATAACCTGGGTGGTTCCAGAGGCTTGGGACCCTCAGCCTCCTGCAGGGAACAGGCTACAAGATCTTATCTCTTAAAATAGGTAGGGCTGCCTAGGAGAAAGGGGCTTCAAAGCAGACAGGACTCATCCCCTCCTTTAAATTGGGCTGGAGAAAAGGTGACAGACATCCCCTGATTTCCGAAGACTGTTTCTAAGTCCAAGGAGCCCAGGAAGATGGGAGGAGGATGAAGACTCAACAGGGAGAAGCTCTCTATGGTTCTTAGGGTTGTCCTCACTTTTGCCTTCTTACCACCAGGGGGCGGTATGCTCAGCTCCTGGAACTGACAGGCTCCCAGAAGGTGAAGGTCAGCTCAATAATAGATGGGGGAGGGGGGGAATCTCCTCTGTTCCAAGCATCCCTCACTTCTGCCCTGTGCCTAGTTTAAGATACTATAAAGTCATTTTCTCCAAGTAGGGAGAAGAAATTCCACCAAACATTAAGTATTTGTTTTCATGGGATCAGGGATGTGTTATGAAAATTATATTGGACGTCAATCAAAATAAAAAAAAATTTTTTTCTAGTCTCTGAGCCCCTGAGACCCAGACCCTAATTTTTGTAAAGATACTTTTGTTTTGTTGTAGTGTGCTGCCCAGGATAGTAATAAACACGGTGTTTTTTTTTTTCATTCTAGGCTGTCTATCCCCAGGGTGGTCCTCAATTGCTTTAGGGCTGAGTTGTATATAGGATCTAGGTTGGGCCAAGCTCTCTTGTGGGGACAGTAAGAATCCAGGAGCCTATAATACTAAAAGGTGTAGAGTCAGCATAGAACCCTCAAAGTCAAAGTATGCCGTGCCTGGCTCTGTCACCTGCATAAGCTCCTTGACTTTGGCAGGTCCTGAGAGCTTCTAGTGTGGGGCTTATTTAGCAGGGAAATTTGGGGGTGGGGAATGAGAGTAAGTAAGTTTAGAAAAGCTTGTGGTTGAACTGACCACCGACAGACAGGGATCGTATGGAGGTTTTGAGTGCCTGTGGGCTGGGACCCCAAGTGCTGGGGGTGGGGCAGCTGTCTTCTCCCAGATGCCCCAGAGAGCATGTCTAAGCTGTGGGGCAGAGACAAAAGCCAGAGCTCTTTCTTGTGGTTTTAGAGTATTACCCATTCTCTCCCTCATCCCCACTTTCTGCCTTATCTCTGGAGCCTGGAAGGCAGGAAAAAAGCAGGCCTGGCCCTCCCACCCGCCCAGTAAACACAACCACATTGCTCAGAAGAATTCCACTCAGCTCAGCCCAGCCATCCCCCACCCCATGCCTCATCTTTCAGGAACAGAAAAACCTAAGCAGGCAAAGACACAAAGTTCCCAAGCAGGGACTAAGTCCTCCATCAGATTTCTTAGCCAAAACAGTTAGTTACTGTGAGGGCCATGTATCCCCAAAGAAGCTAGTATCTTCCTTCTTTCTTCTCTTCCCAAACTGGTGGAGAGAAAGCCGCTGGCCACTTTTGCCTTCTCTATCTATCCTGACACTGGTAGAAAGAGAGTACCATCTAGAACTACCATTGATAAGCCACCTAGACATTTACTGGTCTGTAAGGGGATCGGGACTCAAGTCCCTATTTTTAATTACAGGGTACACACCAGTTCGCTAGAAACGTCTTCAGCTACGGAATGAGCAGTGACATTTTAGCCCTTATGTCCTACAAAAGCCAGAGAGCTCCTTGTATTAGTTGGTTTTCTTGCCTGACAGAATACACAACAGAATCAACTTAAGGAAGGAAGAATGTATTCTGGCTCATGGTAGTGTTTAAAGGCACAGTTCCCCATGCTGGAGGAAGGAAGCATGGCATCCAGAATGTGAGGCAGCTGGTCACACTGAGTTCACAGTCAGGAAGACAGACACATTAGACAGACACATTCTGCCACTCAGCTTGCTTTCCTTATTTTCAGTCTGGGATTCCAGCCTGTGGAATGGTACTGGCCACAGATGCAGAAAGATGTTGGTTTATCCTAGAAACGTGTTAAAGTCTTACTCTGAACTGGGTGAATATTGTGCTATGCCAGAGACAGCCATGGTCAAGAAACACACAATTTCTTATCTCCTAGTTTAGAAAGATAGAAAGATCGAAGGATAGAGTCTGTGAAGCACAAGCAAAAGGGTCTGAAATAAGGATCAGACAGAAGACAATGACATTGAGTCCAAGATCAAGTCAGCAAGAGTGGTAGATTCCACAAAGGCCACGGGCATCAGCCAAAAAGGGACGGTGGCGAGGGCACAAGGAGGCCGGACGCTGGCTACTGGCTCCCATCCAGGTGCATCTGCCCACAGCTCATATTTTTCTGCCCCATGACAACTAAATGAAGAGAAAGCTAACTTTACAACCGCCCACTTCACACATAATGAATACGAATGGGCACCCCGGAGCCTGTCTCATGGGATTATCTGTGAGCTGACAGATCCTCCCACTGACTGGGTCATCCCAGCCAGCCTGTCCCCTGGCTGAGGCACAGACAGCCCCTCACCTGCTTCCCATTAGCCACGTTCCCCTCCTCCATGCCTTTAAGACATAGCCCCCCACCCCCGGGTCTCCTGATACTCTGCCTCCAAGTTCACTCTAGAGGTTATCTGGGACCCTCACCCCCTACCCCCCAGCTAGATCCTGTAGTTTACCAAGGTCAGGTTGGGCTTCTGCTCACTCCTGGGCAGGAAAACAGAAGTGGCTCCACCTGGAATACCAACTACAGGAGAGTCGTTGCACACAGTGTGTCTTTGCTGAGGCCCTTCTAGGTCCCATGAGAGTCACCCACAGATTCAAGCCTTATGCCAGTTGTGGTGATGTACACCAGCAGGGTATGTTGAAGAGACAGAGGTAGGAAGGTCTTTGATTCTATATTTAAATCTCACTGGTGGCATGCACATTGACTCCAGGGCATTGCAGGGCCCTGGCCAGGGTGACCATTAGCCTGGCTTCTACCTCAGTCAGCACTGGAGACTGTTCCCCATCAGAGCCATTTAGTCCTTCTTCCCCATCTTCTGCAGTCAGCAACACATCAACCTGAATTACAACCCAACGTACAGACTCTCTGCAGCCCCAGGCAGGAGCAGAGCCCAGAGGAGGCAGGACTTGAGTAGACATTTCCCTGACCCAGCAGAGGAAGCATATACCATTACCCCAGCTTCCTTGGTTCCCTTCCCACTCCATGACTGTCCAAGAGGAAGGCATAGACCGGGACTCTGGAGCCCATGGTAGGCCCTGTGGATGGAAGTGGTAGACTGTGATACCCTCTTCACCTGGACCTTCAAGTCACCTAGCACAGAACCTGACCCAGAGCAAAGGATGGATGGCAGGAGGTTCTGCCCTTAGAGGATTTTTGTTTTAGGAGACACGGGAAGTGTATGAAAATTCACAGGTCAGAATTAGAAGGGTATCAGCAATGCTAATGATTACCCATTTATAGTTGTCCCTTGTCAGCCAGGTATGAGACTTTAATACCCATTACCTTACTCGGCCTTTGCAACAGGGCTATTGTTAAGGCAGACATTACAGATAAGCCAGCTGAGGCTTGGAGTGACATTAACTCCAAGATATTCAGTGAGTAAAGGTAAAGGCTTAAATTCATGTCGGGGCTAGCTGGGTGTGGTACCACACGGTTTTCATCCAGCACTTGAGAGGCATGGCCAAGCGATGATGTTAGCTCCAGGCCACCAGGACTACACAGTGAGATCATCTACATGGTGAGACCCTTTCTCAGAAGGTGGAAAAACAGAGTCAAGGTCGCCTGACTCCCAAGGGAGTAAACCCCTTTTTAGAGAAGCAGCCTAAGGCTGTCTGTGCCAAGTGTCAAATGATGATAGCAGCTACTGTGAGGCTAATGAGTTTATTACACAACAGGCAGGAAAACAGCCTCCCAAGAGATAAGCTCAACATGTACATCAGAGGTAGCTAACACAGGAGTCCTCTGAGACCAGGAAAGGTATAACCTGAGGCTCAAAGCTGGACCAAACGGCACAGACCTGTAATCCTAGTTATTTGGAAGGCTGAGGCAGGAGGATTACAAGGTCAAGGTCTTGCTGGGTTACAAGTCAGTTCAAGGCCAGTCTGGGTAGAATTACTGAGACCTTGCCTCAAAATATAAAGTAGAGAGTGTTGGAGATGTGTCCCAGCCACAGAGAGCTCGCCTAGTGTGTATAAAGCCCTGGATTCAACCACTAATGTGTCAAACAAAACAAAACCAAAACACAAAAAACACAGTCATAATCCAAGTTCCTTTGAGGGTACACTCAGGGTTAGCCAATAGCTAAGACAAGGCTAAGCCTGGGTGGCCCAGTTAGGGCCTAAAGCGAGGGACATTTGCCATGAATCTTCTGCACTAGGGACCATGTCAGAGCCAATACCAAGCAAGGATGGCTTACAAATGAACAACTGAGCAGTGGCCCTGAGTGCCCAGGCATGGCAATGATTAAGAGAGTGGGGGTGGGGAGGACATGTTTACAACGGAGACAGTGTTTGAATCCTGGCTCTATCCCTTATTCTGTATGCCCTCAGGCAAGTTCTTTACCCTTTCCATGCCAGTTTGCACATCTGCAAAATGGGAACTGCGGGGGCATTCAGATTTCATGGTACATTCACTACATAGCAACTCTTGTTGGTATGGCAACATACCTGGCAAAAACAACTTAAAGAAGGACTTGTTTGGCTCCTAGTTTTAGGGGATACAGCCATCATGGAGGAGGCATAGTGAATGGAGTGTGGAGTGGCTAGTCACACTGTGTTCACAGGAAACAGATGAATGCCAGTGCTCAGTACACTTTTTCACTTTTTTTTTTTTTAGGGTTCATAAACTTTATTGGTTAAAAAAAGAGCAAAGAAAACGTTAACTATCACTCCAGGGGCGTCATGTAGACGGGAAAATCACCCTTGGAAAAGCTCACTTTTTCCTTTATTCAGCCTATGTCTTGGGGCCACCCACATTTAGGATAAGCCTTCCTAACCTCTCTGGAAATGTCCCCACAGACACACACACTGAGGTGTCTTTTTTAGGTGATTTCTAAATCCAGTCAAGTTGACAGTGAAGAGGAACCATCACACAGGGCTATTATGACAGATGTTCTGTTAACTGCTAACCACTATGTAGAGAATCTAAGAGACACCTAATAGCGCGTCAGGCCTCTGTGAATCTTTTGAGATGATACAAGCCTTGGGGTAATGTGGGTCGATGTAGAAGTCCCATGGGGGAGGCAAAAAGCAGGAAGCACTATGGGGTGCTGGGCTTTAGGGAAGTGCTGAGACACTGCTCTGGGGGTGGAAAAACAAAACCTAGGATGTGGGAGGCTGAAGCTGGGGTTCCCTGACTCCTAGGCATCCAGTCACTGCTGGGGAGCTGCACAGAGGAGGTGGTAACAGAATTGGGGGCCCACAGGCTAAGGACTACGATGATCCCAGGCCCGGGAAATGGGGAACCCAACTCTGGCTTAGCTCAAGTCCTTAGCTTAGTGCTGGTTGTCTGGGAGCACAGAGGCCTTCTACAGGAGATTGAGGTGGTGGCTTGGTAGTCGAAGGCTTTCTCCATGCTCCCCACTGTGGTTCTCAATGAAAGATAAGGTCCATGTTTCTCCATACTGTTCATTGACTGTTCATCCTGGAAATGATGCATACCAACTCCTCAGGGTGGACCACAGATTAAATCCCTTTGCGGGAAGGAATGTCTGGGAAGGGAAGCTTATTGGCTGAACCCTCAGGGCCTCTAGATACCTCATTAGCATGGAGAACTCTGTTCTGGGCTACTTGACCTATGATGTCACAGCCCAAAACTCATGGTCATATTTCATATGTGGGACGTGTTCTGGGCCAGGAATCTAGTAGGGAGCAGGGAGACGCCTACTGTCTCAGGTGGGTACCTGGGTGCTGGGGTCTTGGGCCCACTCAACCTTACTAAGTTTCCTGGCATGGTCCACTGTCCCACAGGGTAATTCATCCCTCGGTACATTAAGGAGCACTGGAACCTTCTATGTAACGCAACCATTTTCAGAGTGTCTTCATGTTCACTTCATTACCCAGATGAAATAGCCAGAAATTGGGTGTCTCCAAGATGTTTACACACAAGGACCTGGGTTCTAAAGGCAACATGAAGTAACATGCCACAGTCGGAAAAGCTGCTTTGCTCTCTTCCTTGGGGCCAGTACCTGAATCTAAAGATGAAGGGATGCATCTGCCCTCATTCACTGGCCTCGTGGGTTTTGTTTTTCTTCTGCAAGGAAGAAGAGAGTCTGGGGATGTCTGCAAAGAGGAGCAGCGGAGGTCAAAGCACCAGGCTAAGCAAGTTCAGAGACCTAGATGCATGTTGGATTACGAATGTGAAACCCACCTTCCTCAGATAGAAATCTCGGCATCTATACTTCCCTCCGGTTAGTTCCAGCATGCAGCAGCAGATCCACCATGCAAACAGGAGTGGTGAGACTCCACTGTCCTATGCAGGCTACTTTGGGGAAAAGAGCCAGTCACAGGGACTTTACAATCCATAAGACTATGTGACTTTCATGTTCTGACCCTTCTACCTGGCTATTACTAACCATACTGCCACATTAAACCACATCCCGGGGCTCAGCAGGTCGCGGACCCAGCAGGCACTGTATCTAAATATCAACAAGACAGGCTTGTCCTGGAACATTTCCTTTATCAGTCAAGGCTCTCCCCTTAGAGATTTAAGACCTTGTAAGTATTGCCTACAGGGATCTTCTAGGAATTATGAAAAACGACAGTCCTGTCACTAAAATCACGAGGAGGTAAGCCTGAAGAAAAAGAGGCCAAGGCTGCTATCTGAGCCAAGCCAGGTTCTAGGACTTTAGACTGTTTCCCTCATTTCTCCCTTAGCTATAGGAGACACCTGCACTCTCCATCACTCACCCACTATGAAACTGATTCCTGATAGCTCTGAGCACAGAACTACCCTCTTTGTCCCAAACACAGCTGTCCTAATGAAGAAACAACCAACTTCACTCAAACCTAGCACTAACTAGCTTGACTGGGGACAGCCAAGGAATGTCATCCTGAGAAACCTGAAGTTTCTACTGAAACCACACCAAGCCCAGTAGTCAGGAACACTGATTCTCAGCAAACTCAGAACCCTAAAGCAACCCCAGACTGACGTGGGCAGATAACCAAAGTACCAACTCTTCCTTCCCTCTACACTGTGTATGTAGGAAAGGCAGGAAGGCAGGCAGTCTATCATGCTGGAGGGAAGAGATACTTTAGAGAACTGATAACTTTCAGGCCATATTTCTAAGAGAGAATCTCACATAGCCTAAGCTGAACTTGAACTATATAGTCAAGGCTGACCTAGAACTTCTGATTCGCCTGCTTGCACCTCTCAAGTGGTGAGATTACAAGTATGTGAACGGCTATGCCTGGCTTATGTGGTGCTGCAGACGGAACCCAGGGCTGCTTACCTGCCAAGTAAACACTGTAGCACCTATGCTACATCCCCGGTCCCCAGAACCTGCATCTACAGACAAGGCAACAGGGACAGTTTTGCTTTCTTTTAATGTAAACAGAATACACAAACACATTTAAAACCCCAGCATGACACAAGTGATCACACAGAGTTTTGTATATTTACAGGCCATGGCAATCAAGAGGAAACCAGCACCTCTGGCTTTGGGAAGCCTCACTCCACCTTTGACCACATCCAAAACCAGGGTGCAGAGGCTGTGGTATCTATCACTTCTGGACAAAACTCAGCAGGATGCTGGAATGGCACGAGATACCCTAGAGCACGACCAAGGCGCTGACTCTGTTCTTGGCCCTCATGCCAACCCTCCTTCTTGACCAACTGACATGGCCGAGCTGCTCAGGAGTCAGCGCGACCTCACGATACAGCTGCTGAGGAGACAGGATGCGAGGCCCATCTCAGCTCTTCCCAGCCTAGGGCTACTTGTGAAATGAGTTTCAATCAATCATATCCAAGAGAGGAGGGTAGAAGCTGGGGAAGTGGAGGAAGAGTAGATCCCAGCTTGGAGATGACTGCTCCTGAGAAGGATGCTGGGAATCAACCAGAGGCTAACCTGCGTTCACTCCCAGGCTCAGGGCTGGCTGTAGAGGACTCAATGGAGCTGTGCTGCCACCTGGAGGGCAACAGGAGCATTGCAGCAATGGTGAGGTCAGTCCCTCAGGTATGAGATAAGATCATGGTCTTCTTGAGCCCTCCTCACTGCAGCAGCTCTTCCCAGGAAATGGGCTTAGAGAAGACCTCTCTTTCTAGCCACAGGTCATAGTTCATCTGGAAGTCCTCAGGAAGATCTACCCGCTGGCCCAAGACGCTCTGCAGGCAATTGTCCACTGGCAAGAAGTCAGGGTTGCTGTGGGTCCGGTCATAGCGCCGGGCATTGAATCGTTCAATGTTGGCACGGAGAGCACACTCCTCTGCCTGGAAGTCCCACGGCCGGGCATCAAGATCTGAGACAAAGCAGGAAACCTCAGGAGTCAGACCTATAGGAGCTCCCCATGAGTTAGAGTATGATTTTAACCAGGAGATGACCTCCAAACCCCTGCCTCAGGAAGATGAATAGAAATTCCTTCCCAGTAGAGGATAGTCAAATATAAGGAGAAAATCCCTAACTCGGAGAAAGAGACTTGTTCCCCCAAAACATGTAGACAGATGGGAGAGCGCTGGAGAAACTCTTTTTAAAGCACAGTCTCCCCTGGTTCTAGAGGACAGAGATATATCCCTGAACTCCATTATTTGCTCATCCTCTCTCCTCCATGATAGAACGTCATGTACCACCTTGAGCCCAGATGCCAGTTACAGAGTTACAGGGTGATGTAACTGCAACAGTGTAACACAGCAACACCAGATAGACAACAGTCAGACTGAGGAAAGATGTCGGAAAGATGTCGTAGATATCCAACAGTATACAGAGGTCAGAAGCAGAGCAGCATGGCTAATGCTCAGGGACCAAGTGTAGTTGCCCTCTGTGCCTGTGCAGTCTATTCTCGGGCACAGAGGGCACACTGGAGAGCATGGGCATCTGTGGCTGTTGGGATCTGCAGAGCTTCTGGAAGCCAACCTCAGCAGTTACTGAGGTTTCATACTCTGTCCTGGAGTCTCGGGTGTGACCAGCACATAATGGGCTTGAAAAGAAAGCTGCAGACTATGGGGCCAGACAAGTGAATGAGTGCCCCTTCCTGTCTTAATGTTTGATTTTATTCCTATAGGAACTAGAAAGCTAATCAGGAATTTTACTCAGGAGGCAACAGCATAAGATAAGTATGTTGAAAAGATTATAGGAGCCAAATCTGAGGCCAACAGAGGGGGAGAAACTAGAGGCAGAACCGTTGAGGATCTATTAGATTCAGGCAGCCAGAAGGCAGCTGCAGGGAGAAAGAGGGGGCAGAATCTTATGGCAATTTCTAGAAAAGACAGGATTTAGAGTGGAGGGACAGAGAAACAGATGAACACAGATACTGAGCACCTTCCCAAAGTCTTGCCAAGAGCCACTAAAACTAGATCCAGGCCTGCTCAGTGCCTAAGGGCAGAGAAAACTAGGGTATCACAGGCAAGGAGTCCAAGGTGTTCCTGGTCCTACCCTCTCCCACTCCTGTGTCGTATGTGGCCTCACCATTGCCATACGCCCAGTCGTCGTTCAGCCGGTGCCGCACCTTCTGGTAGATGGCAGACATCGTCTTCATGTTGCTCTTGCGCCACTGTCGCCCCAAATACTTGGTCTGCACCTTGAGCAGCTTCAGCACGTAGAGCTGCATCATGGCCTGTTTCACCTTCAGGGCCCGCTTCAGGATGGGTGCCGACTTAAACACCACCAGCATCTGGGCGGCCACGGTGGCAGCCATGGTGAGAAAGCCATAAGTGTGAGCGCCACCCCATGGTCACTTATTACTTCTGGGGTAGCAAACAGGATGACAAGCCATGCACTTTCTCTTGAACTCACTGGTTCACTGGCACATGGAAATTCAGGCACTAAAACTAGCAGAGCTATAGGCAAACCACAAAGGTTGGTCACCCTAACTATGGGTCACTCTGTAATCTAATTTGTGAACACTCATGGGCCTTCCCTGTTCCAAAGGCATCCCAGGGTGGAGGTGGTTCCTGACTCCTAGCTATCAGTTCCACCAGGATCAGGAGGACCAGAAAGTATCTCTGGCTGGGGGTTTGTTTCAACTGAGAGTCTCTTCCAGCTTCTGGTTGTACTTATCAAAGATCCAGAAGTCTGCAGACCTGAATGAAGACGATATTGCCTGGGAAGCCCCACCCTGAGGACTGTGTCCCAGGCGAGGGGGCACAGCATGCTCAGGCTGGCTGCAGCACCAACTCACCATGGTCCTTGAGTGTTTCCACTTCGTTAGCTTATTCAAGATCCGAAGCAGATTGATGCAAGAAAAGAGATTCCTCCAGCAAAACTGGTTGTTGTCACCAGCTTCCTGTAGGGAAAAGCCAGAGACAAACACAACTGTCACGACTCCAGGCTACTCAGCGGCAGCATCCAAAGGCCTTGACTGATTTCAACAATTCTATCACAGAATGCCCATCTAACAGCCCAAGGGGAACTCCACCCACAAGGTGACAGAGCATCCAGGACTCAGAGTTTTCCTGCAGGAAACATGAGCCATAAAACTAGGCAGCAGGCCCCAGACTTCAGCGGGAAGATGTATGCAGCTTGAGTGAGCAAGGTCTAGGTCAGCAGCCCTGCAGAACATGCTCTGACTAACGATTACCCAATCCCCAATCCATCTGCTCCACAACATCCCTCTCTGACTTTATGGCCATTTCTGGTACTTTAAAAGCCAAAGGTGACCTCTTCTAGAAGACACCTCTTTGTGTTCGGGGAGGTGACACTCATATCAAAGGGATAGCCAGGGAGATCTGAGCCACTCACCAGACTCTCTGCAGTTAGCTCTGGAAGCTCATTCACCACACAGTGAGGGTAATCCAAGACGGAAATGCTACAAAATGCAAAAAGACCCACGTGTTCAGTGTGAGCAAAGGCTGGGTCTGCCAGAGCAGCCTGACTGAACTGAAGCAGATGTAGCAATCTACCCCTTTTGTGCTAACCTGGTTTCCCTGACTACAAGATGAAGAAATACCTGCTACAAGACGGTATGTACAGTCCCTCTGTGACTGAATGAGTCTGTGATGTAATAAGTAACTAAGGGGTGGAGACACTACTGAAGCTTTTCCCTTAACATAAATCTGGAAGGTGGAGCTCAAGACAACTGATTTATGCCAAACCCTCTTGGAGGCCACAGCTAACTGGACAGTTCCCTTGTGATATCTCACACTGACAAGCAGGTGCTACCAGGTACAGCGGGCACAAAGTTAGGAGTGTACAAGAATCATCAGACAAGGCTTCATAGTACACAAGGCCAATCTCTGTGCAGAGAACTGGAAGGGGAAACAGAGGAAGGATAGAAGTGGCAATTCTAGAGCCTAGGATGAGAGCCTCCTGGTCAAACACACAGTCACTAGAGTAGCTAATTCCATAACTGACACACTGTCATTCATTTTGTCTCCTGAGGCCTGGCAAAATGTTATCCCATAGATGCTTAAAGAAGAAGTCCACTGAACAGTCTCAGTGGAGAGACAGCTAGAAGTCCTGCCACCTGTGCACACCACCCTTTCTTGGTCTCTGCTCCTTATCACCTGTTCTTGGCAGTGATGTAGGACATGATGTTTTGATTGAAGAACTTCAAAATCAAAGGGATGCAGTTGGCAAATACCAGGTGCTGGGCCATGTATTCAAACTGAAACCAACAGAAGAAAAATAAGCATAGCCTGTGCTCTGTCTAGAGATAAAAGCCTTGGCTGGAGGCCCTCACATTAGATCGCTTGTGCAAAGCTCAAGTGGGCTCAGAAGTGAAGCCCTGTTCTCTGGGGCTGGGGAAGCTGCGCTGCCTGAGGCCCTGCCCAGCCCACAGGAGGCAGACAGCCCCTCCAGGTACCTGGTAGACATGGTTCAACTTGAAGTGCTTGAGCAGCAGCAGCAGCACAGCAGAGATGGCCTTAACGATGACCTCTTTGTGGCGGTTCACATCCACGCCCAGCTTCATGCTCTGCAACACTGTTGTGCTAAAACACGAGTGCTGGGTGAGCGACCAGCACACAGCACCTCCTTCCTACATGTCCCCAGAGGAGATGGACTCCATAACCCTTTGGCAAAGTTCCACAATCCACAAACATCTCAGGGGTCGGCCCTAGGTTCTATCTCCCAAGCAACCCAGCTGGGAACAGCTTCTATCTTCCCTCCAACACATACTCAGTTCCTTTCTCTGCTTCTCCTCCAAAATTGAACTTCTTTTCCAAACTTTCCCTAAGCTTTGGCCACTCTATTAACCTGAGTTCCCTAAAGTATGTTCTGTGGAACACCAGTACGTGGGGAAGTTTCACGCTACAGTGGCAGGGTGGGGGATGCTGAAGTTAGATACATTTAGGAAGCACTGAATTATATGTTTCTTAATCCACGACTTCCTCACTGGAATCTTCAGAAGAAAAGTGGCATTTGATCATATTTCCTAGGATTATCAAAATGGCCTACTGTTCTCTGAACCTGTTCTCATCCCTCTGGTATGAGCCAATCCTTGCCTCTCCCTCACCTGGCCACCACCACCACCAGACCTGGGGATCAGCTCAGAACAAGGCAGGCCTGGCAAGCAAGTAGATCAAGTGTGGGCCTGGGTCTTTCCTTAATGCAGAATATGACCTCAGGCTGTTCTCGTGCATGAAAAGACCTGTCAGCCAGGGAGGAAGAACAGCTAAGAGTTTCACTCTCTCCTCTGAGACATTTGCCATGACTCTGCCTGCCAGCTGACCAGCCAGTAGGAGAAATGCCACACAGGCACAGGCTCTATGGTGGCTGCAAACTGACCAGGAATTACCCATCCCGTGCAGGGTGTGCCAACCATATGGCTCTAGAAGAAGAGCTCTGAGAAAGTCTACTGCCCATCTATTTCACAAAGGAAAACTGGCATTCCTAATTCACTAACAAGTTCACTCAGTAACAGTCTGTGCTGGGATTCAGGCTAAGCCATCTCCTACCTGGTGAAACTTATCCAATCAAATCCTTTGTCTGAATCAGAAATACCCTAAATTTCACCTGCAGCAAAGTTAGGCCAAGGAAAGAAACCCACCTGAAAACTCTGGCCCTGCCCCTCCACCCTTGCTTTGACCTGTTCCACTCACAGCACTGATACTCACGGCATCTCCTCAGGTAGAACATCTGCCAGGATGTTGATCGAATCTGTTTTGGCTTTTGACGTGGGAGCTGCAGCCAGTAGGATCTTCAGGAGGGCAATCTGGGAAAAACAGACCACTCAGATGAGCATCAGAGCCTAGGACCATTATATAATGAAGCCCTGAGAAGTGGGACTTCTGAGGGTCCTCAGGTGGCAGGAGCCTTGTAGGGTGCAGGAGACCAGCCCGTGCTCCTTCGTGGTCTCAGCACAGGAGCTTATCGAGAGGAGTCTCGGACACAGAGCACTCACCATGTACTGAGGCAGGCTGGGGAGCAAGCCTTGATAGAGGGTTTCTGCAGGAACTTGTTCAACTTCCTCTTCTCCCTTTAACATAAAACCTATGCTCAGGCTACAGTCTCCTGAGCCAGTTAACTAGCTGGCTGGAATGGAATCTCTAAGTATAAAAGTGAAAGAAGACTGACGTTGGTGATACTGACAGGAGGCTCTGAAACCTACAGCATCCCAAGAATGTCACTTGGGATAGTTTTAACTACTTCCTCATAAGGTACCATAGTCATGCATGCTAACAAACACCTGTAACCCAGCACCAATAAGGCTGAGAAAGGTGTTTGAGGCCATCTGGGCTACAGATAGATGTTATCTCAAATAAACAAGTAGATAACAAAGAGAGAAGGCACTAGTCTAACACTGGTCTTCTGTTACAAGCAGGAAACAAAGCACAGAGAGATCAAGGTTTATGCTCAAGGTGCCATTCGCAGACTGAAAGAAAGACATGGATGGGAATCTCTTCAAGGAGAGGCCTTGTGGGCCAGGCCCAGCTCAGAGACCAAGAGCAGTTGGGGACTTTGTGGCCTCTTAACTCACCCCTGAGAGAGGAGAGCGAAGGTATTCCTCCTCCATCTGGGCCTGGACCTCTGCAATCGATGTGTACTTGTGCTGAAGAGAGAGGCAGGAAAGAAGGTGCTGAGATAGAACACCCTTCTTCTCTGGCCACACCTCCCCCAACCTGGCAAAGACCCAAGATTTTATTTTGGTCTTCTGAGAGAGGGCTAAGTCACAACAAAGATTCCTAACTTAAAACTGCAATCTACTTCTGACAGCCTGTGTGAAAAGCCTATAGTGGTTAGTAAAAAGCAAAATAAAGTGGAAAGGTCTTTCAGAAGCAAAAATAACAGGAGAAAGACATCAGAGGCAAAAGTAACGGTATACTCAAAAGCCTAGCTGCAGAGACCACCTGGTACTACTAATTTCAAAACTGAACTTAAGCCAGGCAGTGGTAGAGCACGCCTTTAATCCCAGCACTTGGGAGGCAGAGGCAGGCGGATTTCTGAGTTTGAGGCCAGCCTGGTCTACAGAGTGAGTTCCAGGACAGCCAGGGCTACACAGAGAAACCCTGTCTAGAAAAACAATAACAAAAAAACCCCCAAAAAACCAAACCAAACCAAAAAAAAAAAAACTGGACTAAAAATATTACTATAAATATTATTTAATAAATATATTTATTAAATATAAAAATATTACAGTTGAGATGCATTGGAGATACTCCTCCTGACCCTTGTGTCTTCTCCCTGCTAATCCTGACACCTACAGCTCCTCCAGCTCCTTCTCAGCAGTGAGACTCCGCCGGCCCGCCTGCTGAGAGCCTGAGTCCTGTCTGTCCTCCAGCTCTGACTGAGCCTGCTTGGTTTCTAGAGTATGCTAGTAGCACACCCACCACGGTGCTCTCCAGCCACTCTATGAACAGCAAAGCTGACAGCATCATCTCCATCTGCCAACTCCTGTCAACTGCCTTAGAACTTGGATAAGGAAAAGGGAAGGCTGCTCGTGGGCTCCTTGAACTCTAAAGACTGGTACATACATATCCGTACCCGATGTCATACTTATGAAAGGAAGCTTCCCAGGCTCTTGCTGGCAGATAATAGCCCTTGAAAGGCTTCTCCCTTGGCCCAGGCTCACTTTAATCTCCTGGGACCAAACAAAGCCAAAAGTTCCCTTACCACCACTTACTTGTTTCAGTGTCTTGATGCTTTCGTGGATCGGCCTTGGCAGCCCCACCACTGTGTTGGTGTCACTGGAGAATAAAGAAGGCCTTATGCTGAGCCCAGAGCCACTCACCGGTCCGCTGCCCCAAGGCCAGGTGAGTGAACTTCCAAAGGACCTCAGGTCACACTCACCTTCCTAGAGTGTAGCCTATGAACTTGCTGCGGCTGGATTCAAGGAACATCTCAATGTCTTTCTCTCTACCAAGCAAGAAAGAAGGGCAGATTTTATCAAGTACTGTTCCAAGGTGCACCAGTCTCAGGCCTCTGTTCTAACAGTCAACGCATCTCCAGATGCTTATTCCAAGACAGGTCTCTTACATTAAGGGGTAAAATCTGAATTTTGGATACTTTATTTTTTACATAATTTTGTTGGGTTCAAAATTTAAAGTATGTTTATATTTCTATAATACATATGGCCAAGCTGACTCAAAATTAGGGACATATATAAAACTTAAAAGCACTGCTTATTCAAACAATAGTAATATTTAACACTTTTAAATACAAAGTGTAAGAGATATAAGCTACTGACTGTAAACAGGTCATTTTCTTGTTTCAGCAGAAACACCTTGGCTTTGAGGGTGACCTGTCCTACATTTTTCTCACACAACATAGAAAGCTGATAACATACCCTCTTTTATATCAGTTCATATACACATCTCTATTAAGCTGCTGCGTACCAAATATACTTCTTTTATTTTTGTTTTCAAGACAGGGTTCCTCTGTATAGCCCTAGCTGTCCTAGACTTACTTTGTAGACCAGGCTAGCCTCAAACTCACAGAGCTCCACCTGCTTCTCTCTGTCTCTCTAGTACTAGGATTAAAGGCATGTGCCACCATGCCCAGCTACGAACACCACTTGAACACTTCCGGCTACCTTCCTGGCTACCTTCCCATCTATTAACTCACCCAAGCATAGTGTTTAACACATTGGGTTTTTTTGAAACTCTTCATCTATCATTCTTAAATAAAAATCCACATGAAACTCTAAGATGAATGGGGATAGATTTGCCTAAACACTCATTTTTTTTCCTTGTCTTTGTTCACTACCAAGTTTGACTGGTTCAAATTACTGACACAGGAACCACACAAGGGTTCCTCTGTGTGACATCAACACGGCCGGCCATCCTCACAGAAGTGCCTAGGACAGCACAGGGTAGTCTAAGGTCATCTTAGCCTTGCGGAGGACTGCAGGCCAGCACTGGTCTGAGGATATGAGGGCTCTCACTTCAAGAATATTCTACAACTCCGAGACTCACCTAACCTTGGGAGCCCAAGGGAGCCCTTTTGGGCAGGTGAGTCTGTCGGTCTGAGGGTGCTGTAGTGGGGGAGGCATCACCTCGTCTCTCTCCAGGGGAAAAGCCTCCCCCTCCAGGCTGCTGTCGTCGTCATTCTCCTCTTCCTCCTCCCGAGAGTCGTCAGCCTTATAGGGATCCCGCTCGTTGAAGGCATCCAGATTGTCCTGCTTTATCAGAGCCTGAAAGCACAGGGAATGGCTAAAAAAAGTAGCCGCCCAATGAGATGGTGGCCGAGGCACTGATGGGAGCCTGAGAACAGCAGGGAACAGGGAGAAGGAGTTAGGACTAGAATGAAGTGTCAAGTCACTTCTTCTCCAGCACCTCAGAAGCTGCCATGATGTTAAGTAGCCACTATACACTGGGTCTGAGGCTGGGGACAGTGTCCCCGCTGTGGAGGCACTCCTGATCAGCTTGATCAGAGCTGACTTCTAATAACCTGCTGGCCCCAGGGATCATGCACCCTGATCCCACTCCCCGAATATGTACTCTGAGATCTCTCATACACCCCCACCCCACTCCCTGAGCATGTACTCTGAGATCTCTCATGTGCCCCTACCCCACTCCCTGCTCTGAGATCTCTCATGCACCCCCACCCCACTCCCTGAGCATGTACTCTGAGATCTCTCAGAAGGCCTGGGGCCCTTGGTTACCTCACCTTGTGCTCCCGTCGGCCCCGCTTCTGCTGCTGCTCAATCAGGTCCGAGGCAGAGGCTGGTGGGGAGGCAGCCCTCATGTTCCGGATCACCTTGATGCTGTCCTCAGGCAGGGGAGGAAGGCCCAGGAGAGTGCGCTTCTCAGCCTTCATGCTCTGCAGCTCCTCAAAGCCACCCAGCGTGCACTGTATAAAACGGGGGTGCAGAGCTTAGGCTGCCATGTCCTTCTTGACATCATTATGCTAAAAAGCATGCATGACATCATGGAGAACCAGGCCTTTATAGAGACCCACACAGCTGCTTGGATTAAAAACTAAAGCCTTCAAGGTCAGTCCAGTGCTCTCTATAAGGGACAAAGAGCAAAAGGATGAAGAATGAAACACTGGCTGACAGAAGCTGGCACATGATACACACAGCTCTATATGTGAGATACAGTCTCTAATTTTAAAGAGAAGCAGGTTGAGCATGGTGTGGTGGCACAGACTGATAATTCCCAGAAGGAGGAGCACCATAATTTTAAGTCCAGCCTAGTATACATAGTAAGTTCCAGGCTAGATATATAGACCATGTTTTTAAACCAACCAACCAACAACCAACCAGCCAAACAAAGTAGAGCCAGTTCTTTCAAATGTCAACAGACTAATGCTTCAAAACTAGACATGTGGCTGGGCGGTGGTGGCACACGCCTTTAATCCCAGCACTTGGGAGGCAGAGGCAGGCAGATTTCTGAGTTTGAGAGTTCGAGGCTAGCCTGGTCTACAGAGTGAGTTCCAGGACAGCCAAGGCTACACAGAGAAACCCTGTCTCGAAAAACAAAACAAAACAAAACAACAAAAAAAACCTAGACATGTCAAGCTTCCAATAAGACGAAACATAATGTGTGTAGCTCAAATGAAATAATATATTAAAATAAGATAGGAAGTAGTCTCAAGGCCTCACTAGAGGTCTAGGCTCTGGTCTAGTCACTGGCTGCTCAGTGTCACTGATGGGGAGTAACTCAGCTTTCCTCTCAGCCTGAGTGAGGCTTCCTGAGGAAACAGCTGGTCAAGATAAAGCCTGTACACACCCTGCACGGCTCTCAACTCATTAAGCTCTGGCCACTGAGCACAGAGATCCTCCTGGAGAGAGGGCTCCATGCTTGCCCCAGGCTTGGTTTCTGACAATGTCCCCATCCTAAGCATGACGGCCAGTCCACCCAGCATCCATTCTCTCCCAGGGTAGAAACAGAGTCCATTTCACATCACATCCTCAAGAACAGACCACCTAGAGGCTCCCTCTTGCTTCCTTTAAAAGACATCTTTGTGGGTTGGAGAGAGAGCTATGATGTTCAAGGCTCACAACCCAAGTAACAAAAGTCATCTGCCCAGTGGATTCCCGTTGCCCCACACCACTTTACAAATAGCGGTTTGGGAGTGGTCTCCAAAGAGGCATCTCATCTGAGGTGAAGCTGTTGCATGATTGATGAAACGGCTTTAACAAAGCCAGAGAGTTAACCCAGTATCACTTGAAGGCCTGCCTCCAACCCCCAGCTTTTTTTGAGACAAGGTCTTATTACCATGTAGCCTTTAATGGCCTCAGACTCACAGAGGTCTGCCTGACTCAGACTAAAGGTGTGTGCCACCACGTCCTGTATTTCCTTTTCATCTCTCTTCTCAAACTTAAAAAAACAAAACAAAACAATTGAGCCTGGTAGCAGATACTGACTACTGACAAGCCTGAGACAGGAATACTTCAAGTTTAAGGCCAGACCTTCTGTCAAAATAAAAAGTAAATGGTTGAGAACAGCTCAGTGGATAAGAGCACTTGTTTTGAAAAGATGAGGATATGAGTTTGAATCCCTGGTGTTCATAAAAAGCCAGACGAGCTGCATGCACAATTGTAACCCCAACAGAACTGGGTAGAAACAGTGAGACTTCTGGGAGTGCTTGCCTGCCAGCCTAGAACCAGGTTCCGTTAGAGACCTGTCGTAAGGGAATACAACCAAGAGTGACAGAGCAGGAAACTGATGTCTCCTCTGGTCTCTGCGCAGCTACACAAGTGTGTGCACATACCGTGCATACACCAAATGCACACCCACATGCACAGGAAATAAGTGTGTGCAC
>NW_021620966.1:1443064-1472289 GCF_004785775.1 Grammomys surdaster
TGCACAGGAAATAAGTGTGTGCACATACCGCACATACACCAAATGCATACCCACATGCACAGGAAATAAGCAAACAAACAAAACGTAAAGAAGAGCGCCAGTGGCGAGCTGCAGAGACGGCTCAGTTCCCAGCACCCACACGGCCGCTCACACCTGCTGTAACTCAAGTTCCAGGGGATCTGGCATCTTCACACAGAAAGTATGCACCAGTGTGCATAAAATTAAAATAAATAAATTAAAAAAAAAACAAAAACGCTCCAGCGATGTAGCTCAGTGAGGTCTGTCTGCCTAGCACGCATAAGGTCCTAGTCCCGTCTATAACACCATTAAACAAATGCAACCAAGTAGCTACATTTTCACATAATTCAGTATTCAACAAGAAATGTAGATATTCATCATTATCCATAGAGACTGGCTCTGGGAACTTCCCCTCACCCCTCTCCTACAGGGAGACATCACATCCCTCATGAGATGGAATGGTACTTGTGTTTAACCTATGCACAACCTTCTGCAGGCATGAAATCATCCCTAAATTATGTCTAATACCTAATGGTACATAAATTATTGGGACACTAGTTAAGGAATAACAACAAGGTCCATACAGTCAATACAGATGCAAACTTCATCCTATGACCTGTATTTGGATGTATATATGGATGTGAATCTACAGGTACAGAGGCCAACTGTATAGAGATGTCTCTTTCCTCCCAGTGTCCTAGCATACAAGTGCCCCCAAGAAGGTGCTCACCAATACAGTCTTCCAGAGCAGCAAGAGAACTTTCTTCATGGGGAAGTGGGGGGCATGGCCACTGCAAAATTTGGTCACCATCCCAAACAGCATGATAGCAAATGGCTCGTTGTTGTACAGAGGGGAACCTGGAAGTGACTCAAAGATATCAGGACCCCAGGCAGCAACAGGACCCACCCAAAGCCCTCCAGTCTCAGCTCCCAAGCAAGGCCTCAGAAGAGCATCCCCAGAGTCCTACCCAGCTCAGCTCTGAAGGTCTGTTGCATCGTTCTCCACTCAGCCTTGTCACTGTCACAATCCTGGTGAACAGTCTCCACAATCAAGTACATGATGTTGAGCAGGACCCTGAGTACAAGAACCAGCTCGTAATAGAGTAAGACAGGAGCATGCTCGGCCAGGAGTGGTAGTGCATGCTTGTAATGCCAGATCTTAGAAAGCTGAGGCAGGAGGGTCTCAAGTTTCAGGCCAGCCTGGGCTACATAGTAAGCTCTAGGTTAGCCTAGGTCATATATGAAGACAGTTTCAAACAAACAAAAATGTGAGGGAGGAGCCCCTGGGCTTTCTCACTTCCTGGCTAAGATATAAACATCTGTGCGTGTGGTAGGGGATGGCTGTAATACAGAGAAACCCAAGAAAAGAAATGACACCTGAGACCCTGAAGAGTAGCGAGGTGTTTGAATC
The DNA here is from genome assembly GCF_004785775.1 of Grammomys surdaster. Taxonomy (NCBI): domain Eukaryota; kingdom Metazoa; phylum Chordata; class Mammalia; order Rodentia; family Muridae; genus Grammomys; species Grammomys surdaster. The sequence goes on from NW_021620966.1 coordinate 1,444,494, forward strand.
TTTCTTCCCAGACCATAACTGTATTCTGTATTTCCAGCTTTTAAAAGGAGCTTACTCAAAGCTGACAAATATGAACAAGAACGGCCTAAAGAATTCACTGCCCTAAGCTTCCTGGAAAGGAAAGGAATACTACTTAAGAGTAAGCTACTAAGGTCAAAGGATTATAGAAAGGGGAGCAGAGACGACCAGGTGGAGTGGAAAACAGGAGGTGAAATGCAGAGACCCTGACTACAGGGAGGAGAACCGAAGTTCAAACTCCAAAAACAGATTTCAACCCTAAGACATAGAAAGATGACCCCATTGTTTAGCAGCTGCTATTTCTGTGCAGCCATGAAGCACTGTCAGGAGAACCCAGTGTAGATGGGGTCACACTGTACACACGGGTGTACAAGGGCAAGGTCCTGGCTTTTCCACATATAAGGTACTCTACAGCCAGCTTCTCAGCAGGTCTATTAAGTGGCTTGATGCTAGGTTTCCTCTGAATTTTCCAGGTTGCCTCCCTCCCCTCAGGTTGCCCCCCTCCCCTGAGACCTCATCAAGGCCTACTAATGACTCTCAGTGAGTCTATCACTTGAGCTGATTAATGTGTGCAAAGCAACGCACACACAGCTAAGAAATGCTCAGCCTTGCTCTGAGCTCGCTTTCTGGCTCAGGGTACCAGGCTTGTAGCTCGTCTCACCTCAGGTCTGTGCTGTCAGCCAGGGAGATGGCAGGCTTCCTCACTGCACTGCTGCATGCGGCACTGTTACTGCAGGAGAGATCTGAATCAGACAGGGCAAGCGAGGGAGGGAAGTGACGCCCTTGACAGGACTGTCCCATTAGGCAACACGATGCTGTGTGTCTTTAGGCTTTACATGAGACCGTAGGACACCACTCTGGTTAAGAATTCAAGCCCTGGACTAGACTGCCAAGTCTCAAAGTGTGAATGCTGGCTCTAACATTTACTAGTTAGCATATGTGGACAAAGTAGAGCCAACTTCCCTGTGTCTAGCTGCCTCACCTACAAAATCAGGGTGAAAACAGCACTTGCCTCATTAACATGAATCAGAATATGTAATGTCCCAAGAATATTGCTGAGTACTCCCTGAAGATGCAGTACTAGTGAGCGTTTTCACTTACTGTATTCATTTTGTTTTAATTTTGTTTGGTTTTTGATATGGTCTCACTAAGTAGCTCTGGCTACCCTGAAACTCACTATGTAGACCAGGCTGGCCTCTGGTAGCAATCTTCTTTATTTATGATGGCTGTTATCCTTAAATGAGCAGTAGCTGGCCTGTCCATGAGACAAAGGACCAGGGCAACAAGCTTTGCTGTTCCTACATGTCAGATTTGGACTTGGTTTTCTGCTGTAGGGAATATATAGAGGGGGTTCACAGGATCAAAGAGTTTAAGATGAGAAGTTTCCTTTGGGGGGTGTTTTGGGCCTGGGCAGGATCTGCCCAGGTACCAACGCCCCAGCATTACAGAGTGTGTGCAGTCAGCACAAGAATCCTCATGACGTTCTATCAACATGGGAACCTCTCACCCTTCTCTATCATTTTATTTTCTCATCTCTCTCTCTCTCTCGTATATTATTTTCTAAGGAATCATTAAGTAGGTTCTCCATTATTCAACCCTGTATGCTCCAAACAGCCTGGAACAGACCCTTCAGCTTAAGTGGCCTATTTACCTGTTTCAAATGTTAGTTCTACAAGCTCGAGCCCACCTCCCACTGCGCCCTGCCCTGCATAAGCCCCTCAATAGAAGTGCTCACTCTATTTCCATGTTCAGAAGCTCCACCAAGGCATTGAACGTGCCCACCTCCAGGAGCAGAAAGATATTGTAGCGCATCCAGAACTGCACTTCTGCCTCTGAGCTGCACTCTCCAAAGGTCCCTGTAAACACAGGGCAGAGCTTACTGGGCCCTCCATACACAACTTGGCATTATCACTGGCAGAGGCCCAGGAGATATCCGTACAGTACCTTGGGCAACATAGAGAATTGCTCGGGCCACCTTGAGTCTTTTCTCTCGGGCAGTGACTTCCAAGCCATCCAGAAGCCTCATGGCATGGGTACGGTGCTGGTTGGTATCTAGCTCAGTCCACTTCTTGTCTGTCACTGCAGAGCAAGAGACACTTATAATTGAGCCCACACAATTCCTCACAATGGAATGGACTGTATTAATCTTTCAAATCAGGACAGTCACAGGACCAGAAGGACAAGTTACTCCTTCATAAGGGGTAAGGTCACACTGCTGTTCTGTAAATTGGAATTTCCATCAGAATGCCCAGAAGGCCCACTCTACATGTCATATCTGGCCTTAAACAAGCAGCACAACTATTTTTCATATTCCTGCATGGCTTAGATCAGTTAGACAATGAAGAGAAGTCCTGTGCTGTCCTGATGGGACAGGGAACCAAGAAGTGAGAGAAATGATCTTACCATGGATCCGGAAGTCCTCCTCAAAGCATTTTCGATTCATCATGAATTCTGGTCCTTCTGTATAGCTGTAAAGCTCTGTCAAAGAGCAAAGTCTCCTGTCACCACACTCCACGTCAGGTCTCACACGAAGCAGACAAAGTCAGGCTTTCCTTTCCAGCCCCAACTGCATTCCTGCCTGAGTCACAGTGATTCTCAGACTACTCTTTCTAATTACTGAGTGAAGAAGGCCTTAGTGTTCTGATGTGCTTAAAGAGATAACAGCAGCCTCTGCAATGTCAGTGGAACATACATTGGGCATTTCTAGTAAGATGTTCATCAGACTGTACTGTACCAGAGGCTGACCATCACCCTGAATTATATCTTTAGTGTCATGTCCTGAGTAAGGATTGTGAAGACAGGAGAACAGCTCATGCTGACCTCACAGTCTCCATCAACAACAGTAGCAGCCACAGATGTGCCAAGATTCAAGCACAGCTGCCAACATTCCCGTGACTTACTGGTGTGTGAGAGAGCACTGTCCAGTTGGTATATCAGTGAGTACCACTAACTAACTGCCTTACATGGGGCTGGGCGCTAACCAATTCAGCTGATGCCAAACCAGAGTCTTCATGGAAATAAAGGACAATCTCAAATTTCCAGATACACAGTCCAAGTTAAATAGCTAACTTATGTTTTAAATATCATAAATAGGAATAACTAGGAAAACAGCCAATCTTAATCTTCTTAGGAACCCAGTCAAAAAATACAAAGGTCTGTTTGTCTTTACCTGCGAGCTCTGCAGCCCACTTGTCTGTGTCGGCATACTCAAACTCCAGGTCTGGAGACTCAGAATAGCCCTGGTGAACGGAAAGAATGTCACATAAAGATCCTCCCGAGTATTTAAGGGTAAACACACATGCCTCAGAGACTGCACTTCATGACATCAATACCTCTAATTTTTATTGATTTTTATCACAATATTTTGTCTCCTGGACTAATGGAAGCCCCCTTTACGCCCTGTCCAGCACCCTGTATTTTACCTTCAAAGCACCCACTCTGTACTACAATTATTCCCTGAATTATTTTTCTTTCATCCTCCTCTTCATAAGACGGCAAGTTCCTCGAAACAGAAACTCTGATTTACTGGCCACTGATACCCACTCCATACCTGTTCAATAATAAACACAAAACTTCTATCTACTTTGTGCAGTAACTGACCATTCCATACAGTACTGAATATCTGGGAGTTTCACTTCTTTCTGAACTGTGGACTCTGAACGGCTAAGGATAAGACGAGTATTGAAACCCTCAGGCACCCTGCCCCATCTCAATTTTCAGTGAGAACTGACAGAGAAAGCAGAAATGGAACAGACTGGCCTCCCTCCCACACACAGGAGAGAATCTGTTAGGGATAGGTGATTCCAGAGAACACGCCATCTTGGAAGTCTTGTACTGGGAAGAAAGGATAAAAAGGATACACCCAGTCCTGACTAATGTACTTGGAAGGCCAGAGGGTACAGTTCAGCATAGGGCACCTTGCCTAGTATGTGCTAGACCCTGGGCTTAATTCTCAGCATGGGCTGGAGAGGGTGTATGTGTGAGTGAGTCAGTGGGATGGAGGGTGGAGCCAGGAAAAACCTTCTAATAGATAATGACCTCTGGCAAAATGACACAACAAACCCACAAACAATAACTCTAATCCTTATTCATGGATACTAATGGACACTTTCATAAGCTACTGAGTTTATGGTAAAATGATTACCTAATGTGTAGGGTCCTGGGTTCAAGTTCTAGTACCATTAAAATACAAATACAATTAATAGTTGCACACATTACTGAGGTTGAGCTTCATTTATGAAATGGGAATGACAAAAACCTGCTGGGGACTTTGCTTAAGACCTTCTTTCTTTCCTTTTTGAGATTCATATCCATTATATCATGCATTGTGATCTTATTCACCACCAAATCCATCAGCATTTCTCAGCCCCTCCCAATGTGCTTATGTAGAGACAAGGTTTTACTATGCAGCCCAGGCTGGCCTTGAACTCTGAGGCTCCTTGCTCAGCTTCCTGCATGTTGAGACTGGAAGCATGCTCTGCTGCCTTGGCTAGTTTTGAGGATTAATAAAGTTTATTTGGCACATACTGAGCTCTCCTCCAATGTCAGCTCCTTGTGCTCTAGGCACTGATCAGATTCCCAAACTACTGACTTCAGCTGTCACCAGAGGTGGGTGCAGCATCAGCACCTCCAATGCAAGGAGGCAGATCGATTTGATGGGCCTTCCAGACGTTGAATGCAGTAAAATCAAAGGGTAGGAAGAGAAATTAAAATACATAATAGAAGCTGAGGACATACCTCAGCAGTCTAGTGGTTGCCTACCTTGCACAAGGCTCTGAATTTGATTCTCAGCACCACAGAATAATATTATTAAGTCTGGGCAATGGTGGTGCACACCTTTAATCCTAGCACTCAAGAGGCAGAGGCAGATGAATCTCTGTTGAGTTTGAGGTCAGCCCCATCTACAGAGTAGAGTTCTAGGACAGCCAAAGCTACACAGAGAAACCCTATCTCAAAAACAAAAAACCCCAAACAAACCAACAACAAACAAAACAAAATGCATGAAACGGTATTTATCTGACTATTTTTGTGGCTTCTTAGGAAAATTTAAAACTTCTTTACCTGCTGAGCAATCTCACCATCCCTAACATTTTTTAAAATGTACTTTATGTGTCTATCTGTGTGTGTGCATGTGTACATACAAGTGTTCACGGAGGTCAGAAGAACGGCACTGGATCCCTAGTAGCTGGGGTTATAGGCAGTTGTGAGCTGCCCAACATGGGTGATCCCCTGAGAGAGCAGCAAGTACTTTTAATCACTGAACCATCTCTCCAGCCCACTCAAACATTTAAAAAAGAAAGTAGGGGGTGTAGTTCAATTCTCAGGGTCCTCTTCAGAAAAACTGGACAAGTCTGGTCACTAAAGGTCTCACAAACTTAACTTCCATATTCCTCCATATTTGAGAGATCACTGAGAAGTAGCCACCGATCACCCATCATTCCACAATAAAAGGTTCCTAAAAGGTCCATCTATTTCAAAAAGGCCACGCTAAGCTCATCCTCTCTACTCTGTGCTTGCTTATTTGTGACATGTGTTATCAGAATTTGAGCCTGCAACAACAAAACATGTTTTAAGGGAACTGATTTCAGAGGTTTAAAAATAGTATCTTTAGTCTCTGGTACAAGCTGGAGCATCAAATATGGATTGGAGGAATTCCCTCAGTAAGTGCCTAGCTGTTCATCACACTGGAAGTTGTCTCAGGTGGAGGAGATTGCGTAGTAAGCGCTCTGGGAATGAATGTGCTGATTAAGAAGCCCTGAAATGCTGCGGCGACGACGGGTGTGTGTGTTCATTCATGAATTCTGCAAACGGAAGGAGTGGGAGGAATTTTAACTTGGGGTGAGGTGAATAGCTCCAGACTGCGCGGCAAAGGGAATCACAGCTCACTAGCAAGAAGGAGAATCCCGCGCCCTTTGTGTACTTCTGATGCTTAACAGCACGGCAACTGGGCTCACTGGGCGTACAAAAATACTTTGCAATGTCTGGCCGTGGTTTGACCCTGCACTGACTAAAATTGGGAGGGAAGCCACAGTGTGCCCTCTCTGCTACTCACAACCAGGAGCAGAGCAGCACTAGAGAGAGCTCTGTTCTAAGCGTCCAGGTAAACTCTCCAGGGTCCCTTCGCAGCTATCTGGCGTCGCCCACCACCCTCCCAAGATTAGCGGCCGGAAGTGATGAGGGGCTAACAATCAAGCAGACCACCGATTTTGCACCCCGGGAGGACTGTGCCTCAGGCCACGCCCCCGGGAGCAGACCCGCCGTCCCCGGCTCCAGGACCTTCTCCCCGGGCCGCATCAGAGTTTGTGACAGGGCTCCAGGCTTTTCTCTCCGAGGCCGTGGCGGCTGCCAGCCTCGCTAACTGCACGGTTTTCGGTAAAGTGACAGCTCCCAGCCCCGTGTCAAGCCATCCGGAAGCCCGGCTGGGCCCAGATGCCTCCCCGGGCCCGGGACCCCCTCTGCCACCCGCCCCGTGCCAGCCTCGCCCCCCTGCAGCTCTGACCTCCGAGTCTTTGCGTTGGTTGCGGTTGAATTCGCGGGCTTTGCCCCCCGGCAGGAGGCCTCCGGCGGCCCTCGGCGTCCCAGGAGGAGGCTGTGCGGTGGCAGGCGGCGGAGGAGGTGGCGGCTGGGGCTGCTTGTTGTTCACAATCAGAGGGCCGGGACCGGCGGCTGCCGGCTCCATCTTGGCTGCTCCACACCCCCGGCTCAATTCGCACACGGCCTCCGTCAGGCAACTCTCGCGTGATTTCCTCCAGGAAATTTCCCCAATCGCCATATTCAGTGTGGCTGCGTGTGTTGAAAGCCGCAACTGCCAATCACCTCCCAAGGTCTTTCCCTTCTTTGTCATTTAGTTTCTCCTCCCTCCTTCCCGTGGAACTAAGTCAGAGACGTGCGGTTGGGCTCACAGGAACTCCTTTAGGTGTCTTTATCTGTGAGACGTAACACCTGAAGTAGTTTAGTTGTCTATATCATCGCTTTGCCTGTCCTCACGGCCCTCCCTGTTCAAGGTGAGGCAGGATGAAAGGGGAAATTAGGGAGACATCAGTAGAGAAAGGAATCCCTTATTTATGGGTCTTGTTGAAGAGTTTTACTAGCAAAGAATTTCTGTACAATTAACAACTGATTATGGCTTTTCTCCCACCTTCCAACTAAAAAGTCTGTAGGACTCTGTAAGAAACACCTTGTGCAACCCTAGGGACTCCTGGATTTACTTTATCAGATTATAATTCCATCCAAGGCACCTCTGGAGACACGTTAATAATCTTACTTCTCAAAAGAGACAAAATGCTCAGGGGTGGAGTGGAGATTTCTTAGTCATATAACTTGAGAGCCCTCAAAATGATATGCATGGCTAATATTAAGCCAGTGAAGTCTCCCTTGGGAAGACCATCCCTACACTCGGGGATGGATGTCTTACTTCCTTTCCTTTTAGCACCTTTCTTTCTTTTAACCTTCAACCTAAAGTCTATATTAGATTATCTTCACTGCAAGCTCCAAGTCTGCTTCATAATGGATAATCTTGAAATTCTGTTCTGCATTGAAGACACAAATTCTGGTTTGAGCCATACACATAGTACAAAGACATAGATGTAGGCAAACAAAAAACCCATACATAGTCAAAAAAACAAATTTAGAATTCTGGTTTGGCCTGAGTTGATGTCCCTAAAAGATTAGGGGAACTCCTTCTTGTGGGGCTGAGGGTGACAGTGTGGACTTGTATCTGTCCCCAAACCACTGAAATTTACTTTAAGGATATAATAATGAACAAAAATAGAATTCTGGTCTTTGTGGAGTTTACATTTACATGGGGGAAACAAACAAATGAATAAGTAAAACAGAAAATGAAACTATAACAGAGTATTTAATAATCACTTAGAAATGGCTCTTGCTAAAAGCATTAACTCCTTGCTTTTCTGCCTTCATTTTGTAGCTGTCTCGTTTACTCTGAGTTACCTGCTCACTTCTGAATTCACTCAAGGAGCAATTGTCCAAAAACTGTGGTATCTCACCTCTCTCTCCTTCATGTCTGAGTGCCAAACACAGAGGAGTAACCAAGATGTTTTTACTGTCACTTTTTACAGTGTCCCCTTCCAGAAACCTTCCTCCCCAAGAAACATGTAAAAGATTCTTGATCACTGGCCTCAACCCTCTAGTCATCTCATCAGGAGTGGCAAAGCCTCACAGGGCAGAGCATCCCCAGATGACGGACAGCTCTTTCTATAATGGCATGTTCACCCTGGAGGAGAAAGAATCGCCTCCTGAGAACCAGCTTGTCCCCTCAAACAAAAAGGACTTCTACCATCTCATAGAACCAAGACAGAGAGGATGATCAACCAGACCACACTGACCAGGTCTGCTTGATTATTCCTACCTCTCACCCCCAAACTCAATTCCTCTTCTATTTACATCTAAAGTAAGTTCCCCCAAAGACAGACTTGGGGTCAGTAAACTCTTTATCTGTTTCTCTTTCCAATGTGCACATCGATGAAATCTTTGTGGTTTTTGTTGTTGTTGTTGTTATTGGTTCTTCTTCTCCTTTTCTTCTTCCTTCTCCTCCCCTCTCCTCTTCCTTCCCTTTCCTCCTCCTCCTCCCCGACCTCCTCCTTCATTCTTTGTTGGGTATATTGAGACCCATGATAGAGCTGGAACTAATAGAGGTCCAAAAGCCAACATTTTGGCCCTAAACACATGGGTTACAGATGCAGAAGTGTAGTCTGATGGAATAACTTTGTGCCTGTTACTGGAATTGAAACTAAACCCCGGGCCTTGTATTCCAGTCTCTCCCGTTTCTAAAGATAACCAGGTAAGACTAAATGTGGCCTGGTTCTTTACAGAAATGTAGCAAGGTGGTGATCTGTCCATGAGCTCACTGTTAATTAAGTATTTTCTGGAATTCTTCATAGGGAATGTGAGGTTAGGGGCGTGTGTGTGTGTGTGTGTGTGTGTGTGTGTGTGTGTGTTATCCAGGCCCTCAAGCATGGCAAAGTCTGTATTAACTGAGCAATCTCCCAGGTCACAGAAAGAACTTTGAAAGCCCCTCAAGGATAGGAAGACAAGCCATCATTCAGGTCAGACTTTGATTTGGCTAAATTCTTCTGCCTTGAGGGATCTTCCAAATAGTCATGAGTTTTTAGGAGTGCCAGAAAGTGATGTTCTTTACTTACCTGTAAGGCTGGGAACATTTTAAAGCAAGCTATCAGGCCAGTTTTGCCAAGGGGCAGGCAGTATTACTCAATCTTAGTTCCTTAAATCTGCAGGAAAACTTTGTTATTATGACAGAAATGAGACCAAATTCTACTTTTGTATCAGTGTATTTTTTATAATAAAGCTTATTTTAAAACAAGTATACTAAGTACATTTAAGCTTAGTTTGATCTCTCTTTTTTTTTTCTCTCTACAACTTTCTATACCACTTTAGGTTTCTTCTGTTTGTTTTTAGACTATATCCTTCAGCCTCTCCTTTTACTAGGCAATAACCTGCAGTGCGTGCAAACCACAAAACCCAGCTTAGGAAATGATTTATAAGTAGACATATTATACAACAATCATAGCTGACGTTTTTGTTTTATGTACTTTTGTCTAATCATTCACTTGTTTGTAACAACTGTAGTTGGTTTACCAATTCAATCACTTAAAAATCATCTTCTTCTCATAAACTCCATGACTGAAGTTACACGGATTTGCTGTTTAGGAGACCTAATGGAGTCGAAGTCCTGTGTCTGGATTACAGTTAATACTGACGACTCTAAACGAATTCCCTTTTTCCCTCTATTTTATGGGGATTTTGTTTGTTTTTGTTTTGATTTTGAGATAAAGCCAAGATTGGTAGCTCAGGCTGGCTCAGAACTCACTATGTGCTCCAGGCTACAATCGGATTTGTGATTCTCCTGTCTTAGCTTCCTTAGAGCTGGGGTCAAGTATGCACTACCACACCCAACTACAAAATCTCTCTCCTACTCCAACAGTGTTTTTAAGATAGATTACTCAGAATCTTAAGGTTTTGGGTCAATTCTTGTTTCCTGAGAGTTTTAGGACTACTCAGTTACAGAAGAGTTTTTTGTTTTAAGCTAACTCAGTAGGCTTCTCTTACAAGGTTTTTAAGGAGATAGGAGGATAGCACACACAAAATCCATAAACATATTGACAGATGCAAACACAAGTCACAGAGCTCTTACTCAAAAACTTCAGCCTTTAGGCAGGAGTGATTGTACCAAACTCACTACTACAGAACAGTTACATCAAAGCCATGCTCCTGACAGGTGGAATAAGTTAAGGTTATCCACAACGATCCTCTCTTATGAGAGGATCTATGGGGAAAACTTGGAAGATTTAAGAAGTTTGTTCTGTTTTTGGAAGCCTCCCTCCACTCTTTTTCAACCCCTCTACTCTTCCTGAGTCCTAAATTCTTCAGGATACCTCAGGCCCTAGAGATGATGAGGTAGAAAATTTATATCTTAAAACACAGAAGAAGTAAGCTATTTTTCTTATGCTCTGTGAATGTGTGTGTCTGTGTATGGTGTGTATGCGCCTGTGTGTGTGTGTCTGTGTGTGTATTTTGTTAGTTTTTATGCTTCTTGTTGGTTGTTGTTCAGTGAAGCGACTAAACACCAGACCTCATTCATGCTCAGAAAACACTTAACAACTGAGATACATTTCAAGACCCTTATTCACTTTCTAAATTTGTGTTTTATTTTGTCCACTTGCTTTTGCTGATTTTTTTTTTTAGCTTTGAAATTTTATTTTTAGGATAAAAATAGAAGGAGATTTAAGTTACATTTGCCTTCTAGCGGCCAGTTTTGTGGAGTCCTTAGACTTCATTTAGGTGAGTGACTGGGATGAAGCAGTGGCGGTATGAATGCTTCCAAAGCACAGCTGAACACATAAAAGATTCAGTCTGTTTGTAATTAATCTCTTGGGGACTCCTGTGTCTTTCAAAAGCAGTGGTACCTAAAGCTCAAATGACTGGAGTTCTGGACTGGGAAAGGGAGAAGCCTGGCAGGACGCAGAGCCGCTCAACAAGGTCATCCAGCGAAAGAAGTTCCCGTGGGAGCTGAATGATAAATGGAGAGAATAGAAAGGCCTCACACAGAGCCAGTGAGGACTTCCTGCCCCGGGAGTCAGGGAAGAGGCCCAGAAAGACCTCTCTGCCTGCAGGTGCCTCTCAAAAGGAGCCTGGCACTCTGCAGGGCTTCAGAAACTGCCCACAGGATCTTAAGGTAGCCTTCCCAGCTCCAACCATACGCTCCTGTTCAAAGTTGCTGAGGCCTTCTTGGTCACTCTTCTTACTGCTGTGACGGATTACCGAACAAAATCATCTGAAGGAAGGGAGGAAGGAAAAAAGGAAGGGGAAGAAGGAGGGAAGGAGGGAGGGAGGGAGGGAGGGAGGGAAGAAGAGAGGGAAGGAAAAAGGAAGGGAGGGAGGGAAGAAGGGTTTGTTTTGACTCACAGTTGAAGAGTATAATCCATGGTGGCAGAAACTTGGTGATAGGAGTGTGTGAGGTTGTCATGTTGCATCCACAGTCAAGTACCACACCTGGTACTTAGCTGGTTCCTCTTCCCCCTCCTCAGTACACCCTTTTGTCCACACATCTTCACTTGCAAATGTTCATTGTAATGAGTTATTGGTGTGGAAACCAGGATTTTCTGAGTGTTAAGGATTATTATTTTGACTATTTTTGTTACAGCAATAACTGATTTCCAGTACAACTGCTGAACTTTTTCATTTTTTAAAAGTTTTTTTAGACACAAAGCAGTAAACTTTATTAACAGTATTGATTCAATTTTTAATTACTAATGGAGTTAACTTTTTCTCAATTAGGAATTGTCTAGATCAAAATTGACCTATGGGTAAGTCTATGGGGGACTGACCTGACTTAAAAATAGCTGAAACCATTCCCTGGACCTGAGTCATGAACTGTGTAAGAGTTGAAAGGGAGCCAAATAGTACATGTGCATTGGTTCTTTCTCTGTTCTAGATTGAGGTAGGCTAGTTGGTTTACATTCCTTCCTTGACTTCCTTGAAATAACGAATTATAGCTTGGAGCTGTAATAAACTTGATGTCCCTTGAAGGTGCCTTTGTCTGGGGTTTATCACTGCAACAGAAATGAAACTATGACAACAGAGTTGGCCAGCTTTGCCAATAGAATGAAAAGTCCTAGGTATCTGCTCAGAGCAACTGAACTAGGTAGATTGTCCTGCCCCAAGCTGCTGCTCCAATCCACGGGTCAGGGTCTAGCAAGAGAGAGAGAGGGGATGGAAGGGCGAGAGACGTGAAGAATGGAGACAAGACAGAAGGTCTCTCTTATTGGAAGGAAATCCTGGGTATTTATACACTTTACCACGTGCCTTGCCCTCGTGGACAAGTAGGGGAACACAGCTGAAGGGACTATGTCATGTGCCTTGCAGTGTGGATACCACATGCACCTTGCAGCTTGTGGCACTAAACATCAAAACAAGATATGTGAGAAAAACAAGATGTTTATCAGTGTGCTCAGCTGTTGTGGGCTGTTGAAAACAAGTCTCTTGTCAGGGTATATGGCTCAAGATGGCTGCAAAGATGATAGCCGCTTTCTGCTAGGAGTCGGCTCGCAACAGTAGATGGTTGCATCACTGTAACAAATAAGGAAGAAGAGAAAGAACAGGTTCAGGGGGAAAGTCTAGACTTCTGTTTTACATGTCACACTGAAGTGGCCATTACATGTCTAGAGGAACTGGCTAGTAATTACTGGCTGCTGTCACCTGTTTCTATGCAGTAAACTGTAGGAAGCCGCAGCTTGTGCTGGCAGAATCCACCATTGCAAGGTGGCGCTGGCTGGCATCCGGTGTTCCTCCTAGTAAACAAGTAAACCGCGCATGTGCCATGGTAAAAGCGCCCCAAAGTCACAGCCCATCCCAGGGCGTTTTGGCGGGTAACGAGTGAGCAGCCAATCAGAGGTGAATACACCGCTCCAAGGGTATATAAGCAGTGCTTTTTCCGGGCCTGGGGTCTTCTTCCTCCATTTTCATTTTGGAATAAACGTTTGCTGCGGAAGGATCCTGGTGTGTTGCCGCGTGTGTTCTTGCTGGCGAGACGATTGCACCCGCGTCACAGTAAACCCCTCACAGGCATCTTATCCATCTTCGTCTCTCCAGTGCTACATCTTTGCACTGTGCTCCTCATGCCAGGCTGAAGTCTCCTGAAGTTCCTGTAATGTCGGGGTCTAAACCGATCAGCAACCTTCTGCAATGGGCAAGGCCTCAAGTGGAGGGATTGGGACACCAACTCACTGGAGCTTAGCAGAATTGTCATCAGAGATACCAGAGAGATTTCATCCAGCAGCTAATAGGAGTAGATGCAGAGTACCACAGCCAAACATTGGGGGAAGCTCAGGGAGTCCTGCTGAAGAAGGCAGGGTAAGATGAGAGGAACCAGGAGTCAGGGATACCAGAGGAATACAGCCACAGCGTCAACTGACTGGGACTCATGGGGGCTTGCCAAGATCAGGGAGCTTGTAGGGGTCTGACCTAGGGCCTCCACATATATGTTATGAGTAGCTTGATGTTCTTGTTGGAATCCTAAATGGGGGGGGGGGTGCGGGGCTGTCCCTGACTCTTTTTTGCCTGATTTGGAGGCCCCTTTCCTCCTATTGGGCTGCCTTGTCTAGCCTTGTGCCTGGTCTTATAGCTTGTCATGCTGAGTTTGTTTGACTCATTTAGAGGCCTGCCCCTTTCTGAGGGGAGGTTAGGGAAGGGGGTGGTTCTGGGGGGAAGGGGAGGTGGGGGGAGAGAGAGGGAGAAGGGGGAAAGGAAAAAGAATAAAACAATAAAGTAGTAGCTACTACAAGTGAAGGTCAAAATGATAAAAAAAATATGAAAAATTTAAATACCCAATCAAGCCAGTCATGACAACTAATACAATAAAATGTATGTGGAATAAAGATTTTTTAAAGATAAAAAAATATTTCTATTATGACTTAAGAGGAACCATATAATGTCCTACGTAAGCATCTAACTGTTTTGCCCAGACAAATAAGAAAGCAATTACCTAGCACTTAAATCTCTGGAAGTATCCTTTTCTTTTTTTCTTTTACTGGGCCTATTGGTGATGATCAGAGATAAATCTTCCTATGGCAGCTATTTAGATTGAGATAGGTCATATTTGTCCTGGGAGACATATTCTGGTATTTGTTATTGATAATCTGAGAGGAGAAATGTGGACACAGTCAAAGAGAGCAACTGTTTCTAAATTAACTAAAATTTTGTGATAAATAATTCTAGGTCTAGCCAGGCAGTGGTGGCGCATGCCTTTAATCCCAGCACTTGGGAGGCAGAGGCAGGCGGATTTCTGAGTTTGAGGCCAGCCTGGTCTACACAGTGAGTTCCAGGACAACCAGGGTTACACAGAGAAACCCTGTCTCGAAAAACAAAAAACAAAGACAAAACAAAAACAAAAACCAAATAACTCTAGGTCTAACTGCTTTACTCATTTATTTTAATTTGGACTAAAATTATATATCTTTCTTGATGTGCTATAAATTAATATTTATATATGATAAAATAGTCACAGAATTGGACAGTTTTTAAAAAATAGTTCCTGTGATGTAACTCTTGTTTGATTTCCCCTAGAGTCCCACCTAGTAGGTGCTGTAGGCATCATTTTTTTTTGCAACTGACCTTTAATAAGGATTCAACCTCTCCTCTAGCCCACCACCCAGCAGAGATAGTGGAAGAGAAAGTTATTAGAATATGGAGGAGTGGACCTGTTCAGCAATAGTTCTTTGGGGGTGAGCTTGATCTTCTTGGGCAGTAGTTCAGTCCCATAGCAAACACTGAATATGATTCAGCAGCTGCAGACAAGTGCTCTAGGGAGGCAGAAACCAGACACAAACCAGCAGCTACAGCCCAATCCTTTCAGCAAGCAGACACCAGGCAGCTGTAGTTCACTCCTGAAGAAACCGCCAGGTTCACCGACAGGCTTAAGGCAAGGCTGCAGAGGTGACAAGCTGCCACAGGAACCTCACACAAGTTGAGCTCAATACTATGTAAGGCAAGCCAAAATACATGCATATCTTTAGCGAAGAATAGCTAGGCAGAGTAAACCATACCAAAACTCAATGCTCGTCTCCCACTGTGTGTGGGGTCATATTTATACCCCTTCATCCTGGGTTCTTTCATGTGTTTGCTCTGTCAAAGCATCCTTTCAGCTGTGTGCCCCCAGCAAAACATCGTTTGACATAACTAACTTTCCAAAGAACTAGAAGTTTCCACTTCAAGGTGCTTTAAGTCTCTGCTGCTGTGAATTCATGAGTAAACCCAAGCCAACATTTGCTGCTTCCTCCTTCATGTGGTCCTGTGTTTTGTCACTATGCCCCCTCATATCCAGTAAACTCATTCTCTAGGCTAACATTCCACTCATGCTGGACTAGGCCAAGTAGAAGAGATAAACCAAGGAAGAACGTGTCGGTATCTAGAGCAGTAGTTCTCACCCCCTGGCTCTCAACCCTTTTGGGGGTTGCATATCAGATAACCTGCATGTCAAATACTTACATTATGATTCATAACAGTAGAAAAATTATAGTCATGTAGCAGCAACAAAATAATTTTGTGGTTGGGGACATGAGGAACTGTAGTAAAGGGTCACAGCATAAGAACCACTGATCTAGAGGCTTCTTACTAAATGGATGGATGGATAGATAGATGATAGATAGATAGATAGATAGATAGATAGATAGATAGATAGATAGATAGACAGATAGAAAAGTAGTAAATCACACAGGATCAAACACACAAATGACCTCATTTTAGTGGCCATACCTTGGTCAGGTTCTCAGATGAGCTGCCATAAATTCCATCAATGGGGAAAAACATCTTAAACCTTGAAACATGCTTGACTGTTTCAGTTAACCTTCAGAACAGCAAATTCTGAACCTACTCTGCTACACTACTATCATGTTCTGGTTCAATAATTCCCTTCCTATTAATACTATGGCTCCTAAGGAAACATGAGAGATTTTTGATGAGGATATCTGTGTGGCATGTTGTAGGCAGGATGTTCTCCATGCTATAAAGTAAGGGCAGAACCAATCTGAGAAATAGAAATAAAGTAGCATATGTAAGCTGGAATACAAAAAAGCTTCTAGGGTTTGAATTTAATATTAACATGAATGCTTATTTGTTTTAAACAGATTCTTATTCCATAGGACAGGTTGGCCCAGAACACATTAGGCCAGGTAGTAATCCTCTTGCCTCAGCCTCCCAAGTGCTAGGATTATAGACATTGACCACCCCACTCAGCTCTTGGATGGTGCTTTGGTAACATGCTTCTTGCCATGGGGTACACAGCAAGAAAGAACCATGAGATAAACTCACCCATTTCTTTTACAACTTAGCCAGCGGTCTTTTGCTTTTAGCATCAGAAAACAGACTAGTACAAATAGTTGAAGAATTCCAGACAGGAGTCACAGCACAGCTGCAGAGCTCATGTCACAGACTCATAAGGAAACTTCCAGGAAGGTACAACCTAGAGGAGAGCAGAAGCTACAGAAGAGTCTTCAAGTATTTCTCTTTTGCCTGGTCTGAAAAATGAGAACAGTCGCACGCACCTTCTGAAGCTGTGGATCAATTTAAATTTCAAATATGAAATTGTCCTGAAAATGGCTGGCACTGTTTTTAAATGGGAGAGTGATTATTGTTATGAAGAAAAGATGCCTACGGCAGAAAGCTTTCCCACCTTCACAAGGAATCCTGCTCCAGGAGTTGGGTAGAGGAACCTTCACAGCATCATGGAAGCTATGCAAATCCAATAGTTGTCCCCTGTTATAGTTGATTATCAGCCACCATGTGGTTGACAGGAATCACTCAGGACCTCTGGAAGAGCACCCAGTACTCTTAACTGCTGAGCCATTTCTCCAGCCTATAGGTATTATTTTAACAGTCTCTTCTAATAATGTGCAATGTTTCCCTTTGGGCAATAGTTCAGTCCTTTATCCTATTGTCTTTTATGTTTCTATGATAAACACCATGACAAGTAGAAAAGGTTTTATTTCATCTTACACTTCCAGGTTATAACCAAAGAGGTCTGGCCAGACACTGAAACAGAAACCACAGAGGACTGCTGCTGACTGACTGACTTTCTGGATTCTGCTTTACTAGTTTTCTTATACTTGTCAAAACTACATGCCTAGGGATGGTGCCACCCTCAGTGGGCTAGGCTCTCTTACATCCGTTAATAAGCAAGAAAATATTCCAAAGATCAACTCACAGGCCATTCTGATCCATGCAATTCTTCATTTGAGTTTCCCTCCTCCAGGTGTTTTTTTTTAGCTCATGTCAAAGTGACAATCAAAACTAACCAGTACACCCATTAATTATTTTACAAGGAAATAATTGATGTTTTCCAAAAGAAGTAAACATTAGATTTAGAATTAATGAGCATGTTTTTGGCTAAGAAAGATGAGAGCTTCAATTAATTTTAGCAACTAATTTTTTTTTACATCCTTACTACAGTTTTCCCTCCTTCTGCCCTCGAACCCCAATCCATCCACTTCTTCTCTGTTTCTCTTCAGAAAAGGGCAGGCCTCCCATGGATATCAACCAGCCATGGCATATGAAGAACCACAGTTTTTTTTTTTTTAATGTTACTATATGTTAACTTAACCATTAATCCAGAGGACTAAAGATCACTGTAGATACAAGGAGAATATTGTACAATAGCCCAAATTTTACAAAGATTTAAACATTTGCCTAGTAAAATGAGTTCCATACTTATGTAATTTAGCAGAGATTCCCCAAATAGAAATAATTATTTCTAACAATTTTTTATACTTCTGAGGCAGCAGCCTTCTGACAAGGGAAAAGTTCAACCCAATGAGAATACACACACATATTTATATCCTAATGCCAGAGGAATTAGGAATAAAATCTAATTGCTAGGTTTTAAATGACCCGTTCAATAAGGAGACAAAACATAAAATCCCTGTTCTTTATTTAAGATGATATAAATAAAAAAACTGTTTTAGACAGAGGGCTGAACAAAAAGATAGTGTAAATTAGGTGTATTCAGATGATATAAAGTTATATTGCCTCACAGGAGACTCATCTAACATGGGCCCCACAGGAATTCTGGGTTCATTTCCTGCTTGGCAAAATAGGAAAGGCCTAAGAATAGGCACATACAGTATTTTAGCTATTAAATTGATTTTATTTTCAAGATGGGTGTGATTTTCAGTCTTGTTATATTTTTCCTCTGGGAAAGAGGTCAAGATAAAGGTTTTTCTGGTTATTGGCTCAAGGATAAGTTCTTTTGGGAAAGAAGTTTTGTCAGCATGTTTTCAGAGGAGATGATTAAGGTATTTCTGCTTCCCAGAATTATATGAATTAGACATGACAGAGGCAGGCCGCCAGAAGACTAGATTCCAGAATTCAATCAAAAATTATATTGACAGTAAAATTTGTTTTGAGAATTTTATATTGCAGAATACACAGCCTTGGTGTATCTACTCATCAAGCAAGCTGAGCAGACCTGCTCGAACCTCTGATGTCCTGGAATTTCAGCTGGATGCAGTGAAGACACAGACGTCAGAGCTTATCAATTTACTCTCCTCCCGACCCCTCTTCTAATATCTCAATGCCCGTATTCAGCTTGAAGAAGTTAATAAAGAGTCAGTGCCCCTATTCCCTGGGCTTGGGGACTGAGGTAGTTAATATTAGGCTGTCTTTCTAAGGAAAAGTAATGGTTTTATTGGAACAGGGAGGAATAGGTAGAGTTGATTACATAGCCATAACCTATTGGTAGAAATCTTTATTTATTTTTTTTTGGAGAGACTTTTATTTATTTATTTATTTATTTATTTATTTATTTATTTATTTATATGATGAGTACACTGTAGCTGTCTTCAGACACACCAGAAGAGGGCATCAGATCCCATTACAGATGGTTGTGAGCCACCATGTGGTTGCTGGGAATTGAACTCAGGACCTTTGGAAGAGCATGCAGTGCTCTTAACCACTGAGCCATCTCTCCAGCCCCGGTAGAAATCTTTATAATTGATACAAGTTGAAGTTATAATCTCTTACATTGGTACAGAATTTATTTTGTACAAATTTAAAGTTTCCATTGGTATGAATTTCTTATTGATATAAAATTGGGATTAATATTGTTACTCTCATAAGGCATTGTGCCTATATAACACCTTTAGGAATATAAGGCTTAGATCCAGTCCTTCTATGACTGCTATTATAATCTATTTTTAGGTGATTAAGCAATGCGAGTTAAGGTCCTAATAGCAAATTCATGGCTCTGAGTTTATTGTTAGGGTGTTTTCTAGATTTAAATTAGAAATAGCTGAGAGTAATTAATGGACAACAGTCCAGATTGCTTTACATAGATAGTTGGTTTTCAAAAACATCAGAAGTCTACAGAATTGGTGGTACAGACATTTCTTTAATAAAGATCAATTGATTAGAGACCTGTCTGCTCCTGACAGCTTCCCCTTCTTGGATTCTAAGAAGAAATTGAGCATCTTTGGAGTTACTCCAGTAGTGGTGAGACAGCCACTAGACAAGAATTGCCTCATTTCATCTACAGACAATACTGTCCAGCAATAGGACACATTATGCAGAATAGTCGACTGATAATCTATGCCTAGATAGGGAAATCAGCCCTTAGAAATTCTGCATTACTAGGTCTGTCAGATGATCCTGGACCAGAAGGCTGAAGATCAGATGCTCCAACGTTTTTAAATATATGGAACTGTCCAGGTAATCAGTGGTCTATATAAATTGGCTAAGTTTTAGAAACCACGCTTTGTGCTTCCCATATTTTCAGTTAATTCAGTCATTCTGGATTTCTGATGGGGTTGGAGACTTATAATCTCATAGCCAACCCAGGCTATTTACTTTGAGAGAAAAGTTGTTTTGTTGTTGTTTTACAAGAAGGGTGATATGTAGCGGTATATTTCCCACCATATTAAACTCAGTATTTTGGGAGAAGCTAATATGGGAGGAATAAGGAGAAGGAAGAGCAAGCCATGATGAGCAAGCCAGTAAGCAGCATCCATCCGTGGCCTCTGCATCAGTTCCTGCCTCCAAGTTCCTGCCCTGTTTGAGTTCCTGTCCTGACTTCCCTCAGGTGATTGTTACCTGAGGGAAAGTGTGAGTGAAATAAAATCTTTCTCTCCAACTAGCTCTTGATCATGATGTTTCACCACAGTATAGTAACCCTGAGACAGGCACTTTGCCTACATGTATGTCTGAGTACCATGTGTGTGACTGGTACCCATAGAAGCCAGAAGAGTGACACCTGATACTCTGGAACTAGTTAGAGGGTATTGAGTGAGTGCTGGGACTTGAACCTGGGTTCCTTGGAAAAGCAGTGCCCTTAATCAATGAGTCATTTCTCTAGCCCCTTCAGGACTGAGCTATATAAAAGCTACACCAATATTTTTCTCTTTTAAAAATGATGTTTATTTATTTATTTAACGAGTGTATGTGTGAACGGAACATGCACATGTCATGGTGTGCATGTGGAAGTCAGTTCTTGCCTTCTACTGCATGGGCCCTGAGAACTGGATTTAGGCCATCAGGCTTGGTCGAAGAGCCGTTACTGGCAAAGTCATTTCTCAGCCCCACAACTTTGTACTTTGACACAGCATTCTCCCCAGGAGCAGAGAGCAGGAGGAGAGGAAGAGGCAAGATCGAAGAAGATGAGAGTAATTTACGTTCCTCAGAATTCATTTTTAGTTATGACACAGTCTCTAAAATGTTTAAATGAATTTGCGTTTCTTTAACAGCTCTCTTTAAAACACTTGCTACAATTTCCAAATTTGTCTCTGTTCATTTTGTTTTTGAGAGAGAAGGCCATAACATGTAGTCTTTGAGGCCCATGAACACATGGCAATCCTCTTCTTGTCTCTGCCTCTCAAAGTTCCTCGAAAATCAGCAACTTTATCATCTTTTCTTACATGCTACTTAAACAGTCCATGGTATTTAATTCTATTGCCCAGTCCTTCTAACTTAGTGCAAATGTGTGTGAGTATACACAAACACACACACAAACACACACCCATTCACATGTGCGTGTGCCCATACACACTATCTGGAAATGTCCCCTACTTTTAACAAATACAAGTTAAATTATCTTAGTTATTAGAAATAAAAAAAAAAACAAATGGCAGTTTTTCTCCAAACATTTCTTTTTTCCCTGAATTTTGGTTTCCTGTTTTAATGGTTTTTTTTTTTTTTTTTTTTAAGATTTACTTTATTTTTTGTGTGTGAGTCCACTGTTCCTGTCTTCAGACACACCAGAAGAGGGCATCAGATCCCATTATAGATGGTTGTGAGCCACCATGTGGTTGCTGGGAATTGAATTCAGGACCTCTGGAAGAGCAGACAGTGCTCTTAACCACAGAGCCATCTCTCCAGTCCCTATTTTTAATGTTTTTTTTTTTTTCATTTTTTTCCCCTTGAAAATCACAATCTGTGTTAGCTAAGATTTGTGTTTTGGATCAGATTTATATACTGCTTATATAACTCCCGGAGGGGTCACTGCAAGGTTGGTTTCTCCTGATGCATTTTGGATTTATTCCACACAGTTCTGAGAACACAAAAGGTCAGGACACTGGGTAAGCAACTCTTACATCTCCAGAGCTACAGAAATAAGGTTTCTTTCCATGTAGGAATAGTGTGTGCTGTCTTGGGTTTCCTTATGTAGCCACTGTATGTTCTGAGGAGTTCCCCCTGACACCTTTGCCCTGCCTCTACCTCTCAGCATCCTCCTCTTCATGACTCCCCACTCGTAGAATTTCTAAGTTAAGAGACATTTTAATGAGTAGGAAAGGATGCAGGGAAGCCATGAAGTTAGATATTGCAGGCTCAGCATAAGGAAAACCAAACAAAAAGAGGCCAACGCTATCAAAGAAATGTCCTGACCAAAATTCACTGAAGTAAACAAATGTTCTGAGGCAAATGCCAGGTTGTCAGCAATCCTCTTAGAGAAGCATTCTCATGATGAGGTGACATGGATGCTTGGGCAAATAGACTTATGCTGGTACCTGTTACTCCTCTGGTGAATGCGGATTGTTCTTGGGATCCCATATTGGGTACCCAAACTGTCAATACAGGACACAGGTCTCATGTCAAAGACAGTAGGGAGCAGTTTCATAGATACAAAGCAGCGTATGAAAAGGCCAGGGGGAGCCCCAAAGTCTAGGGCCTAAGTCCTAGATCCTTTATCAAATGCATGTTTGATCTGGAGAGGTATCAACTGTAAACATTTCATAGCTTTGAAAATTTGTTTCTGACGACCAATGGTGGTGCCATACACATTTAATCTCTGTACTCAGGAGGTCTGAGGCCAGCCTGGCCTGGTCTATAGAGTGAGTTCCAGTGCAGCCAGGGCCACACAGAGGAGATATGTCTCAAAACAAAATAAAACAAAGTAAACAGAAAGAAAAAAAGAAAATTTGTTTCAGTAGGCCTGGGTGCTGCATTTAGGTAAGAGCTCTGCTACCAATCTACACTGAAGGCCTGGCTCTGGCTGCTCAGTCCATCCTCCGGTCCACTTCATGAAGCAGTGGTTACTAGCTACTCCTACTGCTATGGACTGAGCCATTTTAGCATGTCTTCCCCACTAGACTGAATGAAACCTCTCTGAATTGTGAGCCAAAATATGTTTCTCCTCTCTAAAGTTGTTTTGAAAAGGTATTTTTTTAAGTTAGTTAAATCATATAACAGGAATACAAATAGTTAAGAATAATAGATCAGCTAGCTTGCTAACCCAAGGCCGTTACAAGAGATGCAGAGCAGAGAAACAAAGGTCAACTGAGTGTTCCGGGAATCTGTTCCCGTGGTGTCTGACTTAGCCTCCTCTGGAAAAACTCCCAGCAGAGGTCCCAAGGACTTATAAATTAGATTCAGCCAGATGGTCTGTTGGCTCAGATAAACATTTACGCTGGGTCCCAAGGCCACTGGGACCAGAGACTATTCTCGTGAGATTTGTCAAACCTCTGCCTGAGTTCTGCTTACACATATTACAGACATTTATAACAACCAATTGTGTGTGATTACCCACAACCCTCTCCCTCCCCACAGCCTTTGTCTATAAAAACCCTAAACTGTTAGATCCCAGGGTCGATGAACCCTGCCTCCTGCGTGAGGCACATCGGCCTGAAGCTTCGTATATTAAACCTGACTCATGTTATTACAGCAAGAGGTCTCTGGAGTGTCTTTGGGGGTCACGTCCTTCATGAGCCCCCCCTTGGAGGGGTCTTTCAGTTTCTGTCAGGTATTTTAGTCACACTGACACAAAAGTAGATCATAAACTTGCTCAGCCTGTGTGAAGTCTTAGGTTCAATTCCCAGGACCACAAAAAACAAACAAACAACCCCTCCCCCAAACCAACAACTAAAAGCACACTCTCAAGGGGTAAGGACAGTACCTTATCTTCTTAGTGATCTTGCTGTCCCTAGACAGTAGCACATTTTAAAGCATTGATTTTGTGTATATGATATGTGTATGTGCCTGACTGGATTATGTGTATCATGTGAGTAGGACCCTGTGGAGGTCAAAAGAGGCATTACATCTCCTGGAACTGGGGTTGTAGCAGTTTTGAGTGAACATGTGGGTGCTAGGAATCAAAGTCAGGTCCTCTTCAAAGAGCAATAAATGCTCTTCACCACCGAGCTATCTCTCCATCCCCTGGACAATACGTTTTATGAACAATGGAGGGAAGAACTATTCATGGGCTAAGATGGGGAGTTTCTAGATGGGCTACAATTTTTCCCAGAATACCATTTGCTCCCCCTTTCTGTTTCTTACATATGGTTTTTAGATGTGTCATAGCATCGGATATATGATGGGACTGGTCAAAACCACAGTGCTAATAATATGGAAATGCCATTATAACAAAGCAAAGCACAGTTAGAGCTTGTCTATTGACCACAGTGGTCCCTGGCAAAGTTTTGTTTTGTTTCACTAAGCAGTCACATGATGCCCTGACGTAATGTGCTCTGCGGTTGCATAGCTTTTAGGCGTCTTGAAGTTGTTTAGACCAGACTATCCTAACTCTTATCTCATTTTAGAGCAGTAGCTCTTCACCTCCCTACTACTGCAACCCCCTAATTCAGTTCCTCATGCTGTGGTGATCCAAACCATAAAACTATTTTTGTATAACTCTAATTTTGCTACTGTTATGAATGGTACTATAAGTATCTGTGTTTTCTGATGGTCTTAGGCAACCCCTATGAAAGGGTCTTTTGAGGCTCAGGCTGAGAACCACTGCTTCAGAGACTTCTACCCCTTCAGATTTAAAGATTGTCGAAGGGCAGACATCTGGCATTTGAGACTTCTTTCTGCTGAAGTCAAGGGAGCTGACTTTGCTTGCTTTGTGGGTAGAAATCTCTGGCTGTTTAACCTAGGTTAGCCAGAAGCATCACAGGGTGTTTTCAAGTTGCAATAACTAAAAACTTGACCAAATCATTATTTTAGCATGAAAATGCTGAGTCTCCTAAGACACCAACTTTACAAGGTGTGCTGTTGTTTTGTTTTGTTTTTTTGTTATTGTTTTTGTCAAACTAGAGTCATCTGGGAAGGGGGAGTCTCAATTGAGAAAATGCCTCTTTCAGATTGGTCTGTGGGCAAGTCTGTGCAGCATGTTTGTTTGTTTGTTTAATGACTGGTGTGAGAGGGCCCAGCCCAATGTGGGCAGCGCTACCCGTGGCTGGTGGTTCTGGACTGGAGAAAACTGGCTGAGCAATCATGAGGAACAAGCCAGTAAAGCAGCAATTAATTCTCCATGGCCCCAGCCTCAGTTCTTGCTGGGTCTTCCTTCAGTGATGGACTGTGATCAGGATATATAAGCTACATAAACCTTTTTCCTCCTCGAGTTGCTTTTGGTCATTTTATCACGAGATAAAGCAAACTAGGACACAAGGTTAAAAACACAGGGACCAAATACTAGTAAAAAGATGGCTTTCATAATAATACAGTTCCTCTGGCAATCATTCAACAATGGTCAAAGGATGAAAAAGAAAGTGTTCAGGGGAAAGGCATGGTTAGAAACATGGTTTTGTTTGAAGCAAATGTTCTGCCATTTGATTCCAACTGACACATAGCCTAACTAACCCTTATCCTGGAATTAGGCAAGAAACAACATGCCAGGCACAAGGAAAAGGAGGTTATCCTCTGGTTTACATTAGGATTTTCTTAAGGTGGGGTTTTTGAGAGAGTAAAGATATGAAGAGGAGGAAGCTCCATTCAGGATATCTGTCTGAGAGTATTCTTCTTTGGGGCTTTGTGTTCTTATCTGTTCTTATCTGGTGATCACCTGTATTTGGCTGCTATGATTCCAAACATGTTTTAAAAATTACACGTGCTTAGTGTGTAGTAGCATGCTCACGGAGGTCAGCTGGCAACTTAGGGGAGTTGGTTCTCTCCTACCACAACAGTTCCAGCAACTCAAGTCATCAGATTGGTGGCCATCCAGCTTGCCCTGACAAACTTTTTTTTTTTTTTTTTTTTTTTGGTTTTACCAGACAGGGTTTCTCTGCATAGCCCTGAATGTCCTGGAACTCACTTTGTAGACCAGACTGGCCTTGAATTCAGAGATCTGCCTGCCTCTGCCTGGGAGTAGAGGTATGTGACGTCATATCCAGTTGACAAATGTCTTTTGATAGAGAACAATTTAACAGGAGGGTGCACACAACCAGCTGAGGCCTTGCGAAGGAAGCAGTAGAGAGTTGGAGGATGCTGATTTTGTTTATTTGTTTGTTTTTCCAGAGGATTGGTTATAATAGCAAATAAAATTCTATCCCTGAGTACCTGAGGAAATGTACCCAGGGATTTCCTGGGGTCATTCTCATAGCATTGAGTCTCTTCACATAAGTGGCCTCTGATTCAGTATCTGTGCCAGTGTTTGTAAGCCAGACCATAGATTTGGACTAGAAATGAACAAAAATTCTTTTGTTTAGCTGGCTAGGGGTGCTGTAGTGGGTAAGCTTTGCTTGGAAAAAAAAATCTGTCTACAGAGACTACTTTTTTTTTTGCAGGGATTTCAAGTAAAAAGAGCCAGATGTGGATGTTGGTGGTAAATCCAGCAACTAGCCAGACTTTTGCCTAAGGTTTCTGTGAAGCATTATATTATTATTATTATTATTATTATTATTAACTTTCCTCCCTATTCTGTGACAAAATACCACGCAGAAGCAACATAAGGAAGGACTGATTTCCATTCATGGCTTCAGTCCAACATCACTGGCTTCTTGTCTGAACACATGATAAAGACATGCCTGCCATCTTAGAAAATTACCCCAAAGTGCCTGCAGTGACCCACAGACAACTAGAGTTCATGCCTCAAAGTTTTCACAGTCTCCCAACACAGTGCTACCAGCTGTGAACACTAAGTGTTCAGACACACAAACCTATGGGGAAAATCTAAACTGTAACAGGTGAGGAGACTGTAAACAGCATTATGTCATCATTTGTGTGTTAGGGAGAATTGGGATAACATGAGGTTAGCTCAGGGTGAAGTGGGCTAGGATGACCTGCAATAGAAAAGTCAGTTAAGAAAAACTATTAAGAAGAAAGCCTCCAAGAGGACTCTCAGGCAGAAGCCTTTAATCATATTACTTACCTAATAATCGGCTTCTATAGTCCCTTTTGAAGAGAAGCATTCCCTAGGGTTGCAGGACCAGTTTTTCCTGTGAGCCCTTAAGAGAGATTCACAACAGTGGGAGTAACAAGGCTGGGATACCCTTCCATTTAGTTCCATTTAGAGTAGAGCTGATCAGAGGGTGAGCCTTCAAGTTATATATATATATATATACGTGTGTGTGCGCGTGTGTGCGTGTGTGTGTGTGTATGTGAGTCCCCTGTCTGCATGCATTTCTTGCATTCCAGAAGAGGGCATCAAATTCTATTACACAGATGGTTGTGAGCCACCATGCGGTTACGGTGAATTGAACTCAGGGCCTTTTCAAGAGCAGTCAGTGCTCTTTTTTTTTTTTTCCTCCCCCCCCCCCCCCCAAGTCAGTGCTCTTAACCACTGAACAATCTCACCTAGATCCTTCAAGTTTTTAACAGGCTTGTAGCTCTTAGGACTAGGTAGAAATTCCTTATGTCTCAGGAGCTGGTAAGATTTCTATAAACAAGACAACTGTAAAGCACCTCACAAAGACTATTTTAAGGAATCAGGAGCTCTTTATACCCCGAGAAGGCATATGGATGAGCAGTTTTAGTCAGGATTGAGCTCTCTGAAATAACTTGGCCAGGACATTTTTATGTCTATAATTAGCATTTTTTATGTTATCCATATTACATGAAAGCAATTGGTGATTCTCAGTACAGAAGAGACCTGTTGGCTGTCGTGGGCCTGCCCCAGCCTCGAGGGGAATGGGACTGGGTGAAACACAGCATCAGATGAAGGTCAAAGACTGATGATTCCTGGCCTTATGATCTTACTGTTTGTGCTTTAGTAAGTGCTGGTTTCTTTTCTCTTAATATTTGTGCTTCAAAAAGCCTGGTTTCTTTCTTTGTAACTCTTACTATTTTGTGGTATTAAGCACTGGTTTCTTTTCTCTCTTGCTAAAGGACGTTTTGCTGGCCAGGAGAGAGTTTTGGAACTCATTAACTCTTTGTGAACCAGAGAGAAAAGAAAGGAAATGAATTAAAATCATTTACACAGGCAATATAGACAGACAGACAGACAGACACACACACTGGTCTCATCAATGCCACAAGTGTTTATGCATATTTACTTACATACACACACACACACACACACACACACACACACACACACACACACACA